>NW_013665845.1:689174-722450 GCF_000517525.1 Limulus polyphemus | reverse complement strand
TCTGGACTAGAGGGAAGGCGGCTAGTCATCATCACCCACCACCAACTCTTGGGCTACTCTTTTACCAACGAATAGTGGGATTGACCATCACATTATAATGCCCCCATGGCTGAAAGGACGAGCATGTTTAGTGTGATGGGGATTCGAACCTGCAATCTACAGATTGCGAGTCGAGAGCCCTAACTACCTGGCCATGCTGGGCTTTTATTGTATGACCTTACATAAAAGTGTAATTCAAAATATATTAAAAAATAGTTGGTAACCTTTTCCTTGGGTGTGTGTGTGTGTGTGTGGTATGCCTACATTTTATAAGGTTTTAATACTATAGATAAGGAAGTAGTCCACTGGGCCAAGCTTGTACTGTAATATTAATGTTTACTATAAATTCTTAATTTACTTAATGTATCTTTATGAAATTTAGTAAACTTTTAGTAAACATTACAAGTATGTTGTAACAAAAATATCTGAACTTTTAATAAAATATTTGTATTAAAGATTAGTCTCTGAATCAGTCTCTGACTAGTCCAAGTGCAAGATGATTTAAGTTAATAATAAATATACATTTTCATCTTACAGTTTCATATTTCATTTACACAACCTCTAGAACCTCCTAAATGAATAGCAAAAGTTTTTTCAGTAAAACTTTATATTTTATGTTATTTTCTCTACTCTAACACTATACAGGTTCAGTCAATTTGACTGACCTTGTAACCACAACAAAATAAATCTAAGTTATTCCGTTCTTTATTCTAGAATGACTGTAGATTCTAACAAAAAAGTCCCAGTTATTTATCCCAAATTGACTCAGGTTTATAACAGTTTACACCTGTTTTCATTTTTAAGTATACTGTTCTTTGCACTGTGGCTAACTACTAAACTTGTGTAACAAAATGAGAGATCACCCAGCGAGTGAATAGCTCAAATTCCAAGTTATGGCAAACATAATATTGAGTCATGCAACTCATGTGGATACCTCACAGAGAAATTTTTTTAATTGAATTTTTATTTTATGTTTTCTTATCTATCCTAATAAGAACAAGAAATTTAGTACTTATGTGTGGGTCTTGTACATTTTTGCACTTAAAGTCTCGATAACAGTTAAACCTAGTTTTTGGTACACCTGTTGTGAGTACTTTACTGAATTTATCGATAACAGTTAAACCTAGTTTTTGGTACACCTGTTGTGAGTACTTTACTGAATTTATCGATAACAGTTAAACCTAGTTTTTGGTACACCTGTTGTGATTACTTTACTGAATTTAAATTTACTTGAAATATTCAGTTTAGAACATAAAATTATAACATGATCAAGGTGAATTTAGTGATAGTAGCTTTGAATGTGTAGGCTGAATAAATTAAAAATTGTCATCATAACAAGTTAACATTATATGTAGTTTAGTATTAAAATCTTCTATTTCTGTTGGTTATGAGTAATGTAATAGCAAACATTAGAGAGAATTACAAACATTTTTGTATGACAGTAGGATGTGGCACAGGGTTTGACTTTCAGGTTTACTTTTCTGTACATAAAGATGAATGGAGATTATAAAAATTAGATTACTTCTAAGCAATAACTACAAGTATATAATCTATATTCAAACTCAGAGGCTGAAACAAAGGTGGAAAAAATGTTTAAGTAGGCTATATTCAGAGCAAATAAGTGTCATATGATACACAGAAATGAAGACTGAGAATTTATTTAAATATTTCCTTTTGAAATAAAGATATTAAGACTTGTATAACATTAAAATTTGATTTTAACTACATTTTGATGTCAATTTTACTGACAAGTTGATAGTAAAATTGATTTAATTTTGAATGTAATTTTGTAAAACGATGTGATGAGCACTTTGATACACTACTTAGCATACTCATATTATAGTTACACAAATCTTTAAAAATAATGCAAAATATATTGTTAACTGTAGAAAATAGTATTTTTTTTTAACAAAAAAATGATTTAGGAAGTGCAGGGAAATAAAATGATGAATACTGTAAACATATTTTGGAATCAGTTCAAGCCACAAGACAATAAGAAAAATGTTGATGTGAAGGAAAGAGTATATATATTTCATGCTACACATCTATCTTATCAGCTGTCCCAAAGTCAGAATAAGAAAACATGAAGATAATCCTTGCATTACAGAATTTAATAAACTATTTGTAGCTGGAAACACTTAACATAGAGATTACCCAACTAATGACCGGATGTAAATTAAGTTCTAAAGATTTTACTTGTTTTCTGTGTATATGTAAATTGGTTGTATATCTCAAGATATAGTACAGCATACATCTTAAATACATAATTGTATTTGGAGTAAATAAGTAAACAATGATGTATGTCATGTAGTTGTGTATGTACAGTAGCTTGTAGATTCATAAGTTTAGGGAATACTTACCAAAGCCATATTCCACAATTTCAAACAAAGCAAAGTATTTTGAAATATCAGGAGGTATATTCAATTTTTCTACAACTGCCTAAAAAAAAAAAATTATGTTATATGTATATACAGCTTGTTAAATGAAATCAAAGTGTACACATCTGGTTGTGCAAGATATACTTCATAAAATACAGAATAATATAGCTAGATTGCTCAACAAGTTCATGTTTACAATTGCCCTTGAAAATGCCTTGTAGCAAGAGTTTGGTTTGTTTTGAAGATTCAAAGCCAAGTGCCCTAACCACCAGACCATGCCAGACCCATGTAACAAGAGATTAGTATCCAACAGGTTAAAGAAAATGTCAGTTTTTAAGTATAAAGAATTCAATTTTGAGCTCAAGTGTTACTTATTGCTTCAAACACAATTTATATCAATTTTAATCTCTTTCACAGCATATCTGCCGATTACACCATTATCAGTTTGCTACTCCATAACCATCAACTGCAGATGTTTGTAATGCAAAATTTCAACTGTTATATGGAAATAATATATGTATATTCACTATAAAATAAGTGCCTTTATTTTACAGCAACTTGATTACCTGTTATAAACAGTTCTGAAGATACTCAGTTATTAATGTCATGCAATATTCATGAAGCAGTAGTAATAATTAATTGCATACATTTAGTAATTCAAATGAATATTTTTTGGATTCATTTCTTTTGATTATATAATTTCTTCAAACAAGTTTTACCCTATGTACAGTTATTATCATAAATTGTTTGAATTGTGATTCAAAAAATGTTTGGAAGGTTTTTTCTTGATATTATTTTCAGTTTTTCAATACTTTTTTAATAAAAAATTGTTAATCTTAATTTTCAATTAGCATGGTTGACGTACACTAAATTGTTACATACAAGCTATAAAATAAAAATTTTCACTAATATTCAGATAAAAATAAATTATTATACTGTATATTTTCTAATGGTTTCATATTATAATATACCTTTTATTGCGTCGTCATTAGCTCACAGAGTGAAGAGTATGATGTGTTTGTAAATGTCTTTTTGTCTACCTGACACTTGTTTTTGAATAGATGTAGCAAGAGGAATGTGCTAACTGTAAACTGACTGATTATACAGAAATTAATTTGCTAGCTTACAAGTATGTGTATTATTGGCTTGAATTAAATCATAGAAATATAAATTTGTGAAAATAATTCAATAAATTAAAACGTTTATACCACAAATTCCTTTGTTTTATTATTTATTGATAATAGGTCTGTTTTGTTTATGCAAAATCAAAAAGATCATTATTGTTAAAATGTTACCACTTGAAATCATTATGGACCACAGCATGTTCCTTTAGAATTTTATGGGAAGTGCTATTTTATTATTGGTATAAAAATTAATATTAGATTCAAAACTTACAAATTACACAGCTTTGTTTTATTATTTAATGCCTTTGTTGATAATAGGTCTGTTTTGTTTATGCAAAATCAAAAAGATCATTATTGTTTTTTACTTTTATTTAGTCGAAAATCAAAATCTGAATAAAAGAGTAATTCCAGTGTTCTTCTTTTGAATGGTATATAAGTTTCTTTCTCTCTATAAATATATTACAAGTTTAAATAGAACTGCAACAAGTGTAAGGGGGAAAAATGTATCAGAGAGTTTAGATATAATAAATCTTGCTTTAACAAGTAAGAAGTTAAAGCTAAAACTTTGCAAGATGTAGAAACAATGTATAATTTTGGGAGAATAAATGCACCAGTAGTCTTCAAGTAGTGTTGGGGATTTCCATCTCTTCAGTTACTTGTTGAATCATGTGGGAAAAATTATTACATTAACAACAACAAACCAATTTAACGTCCAGCTGCTCCAGCTTACAATGTCCCAAGTTCAACTACAAATCCACTGTCATGGCCAGTTGTGAGAAGAGTAGTTAATATAGAACTACACTCCCGACCAATACATTTGAAAATATAGTTACCCATAATGGGTAGTCTAAACAAATACAGAAAGAAAAGTAATAACAAACAAATACTTTAGTGAGCACTCAACTACACAGAAATAGTACTCACCTGGTAAACATCATTTGTTGTACTATTTTTCTGGACATTGACAACTACAATATTTCTGTCTGGCAGTAGGACTTTCAAGTCAACAGCTACAGAACTGCCTCCCTAGCAGAAAAGATTATATTAGCAACTTCTTTTCTTGACATTATGGGATCACTATTTTAGCTTACTATTTTGTTCTACTGACTTGTATTTACTCTTTCAATACTGACTGTGTTATCCAATGCATAATGTGGATATCTGATGTAAAGAAAAAAAAATCAAGGTACCAAAAGTAACACATATATTAATATAAAAGATTGTGTGCTTTATAATGGCTGGAGACGGCTTCTTCATTACCCATTCAAGCCGTTACCAGCCATTATTAGTCTCAAAGTGGGTTCCTCGTCATCGAAATTGTGTGCTTTAGATACTTGCACAAAGTCACACAAGGATTATGTGCACT
The DNA here is from genome assembly GCF_000517525.1 of Limulus polyphemus. Classification (NCBI taxonomy): domain Eukaryota; kingdom Metazoa; phylum Arthropoda; class Merostomata; order Xiphosura; family Limulidae; genus Limulus; species Limulus polyphemus. Next base: position 717,543 of record NW_013665845.1, on the reverse strand, counting down.
AGCCATTTCTAATTTTGAGCTGATAGACTAAAAGGAAGGTAGCAATCAACAGCTTCCACTGGCAGCTCTAATCAAATAATGGCATTTTACCATCACTTTTATAATGCACTCACAGCTCCAAAGTGTGGAGCATCATTTATGGGCAAACTATGGACCCTTGAACTCACAGTCCAGCACACTAACCATGGACCACACTCTACCAGGTCCCTGTTAAAGAAGAGTAGTAATTTTTAATTGGGGTTGAAGTTGTAAATGTGTAGCTAGGATAATGAATAACTAATAATTTTCATAACAGTTAACATAATTAAAAAATACAACCATAAATGTAGTATTTAGTTTTCTTCAGTAAAATTTGACATATTAAGTAAAATTATATTCTAACTATTAGAGAGAAGGTAATATTTACTTGTTTTTTTTTAAATATTTTAATCCATTAGTTGAGACTGCTTAGCTGTCAATGTACAGAAGATTAATCAAACTATTGAATCTGTTTACAAACCACACATTAATGAAATAAATAGATAGAATTTACATGGAAATCAATTATTTTCAAGAGAACAGGTCTTAAAAAGTTCCCAGAATAGTTTTGTCAAAAAACAAAACAAACCTCATTTATATACAAGTTACAAGATGTGATGAGAAAGAAAAATTCCAAAATATGTAAATCACTAAATATATATGCACCGTGCAGTACATATATGAAAAACACATCAGTGATTTCTGTATTTTGAATTTTTTTTTTCTCTTTACATTTCATGAAGTTCTGAGATGTAGTTTAGAATGTTTCAAACATGCACAAGTGCCATCTCAACTTATGAGACAAATTTATTACTTGTGTACAGGCTGTTTATCTAACTTGTAAAGGTATTATGTATATCATCTTTGCCATGTACAATTTAATGTTTTAACCCTCTCGCTACAAATAGGTCAAAGTGCGCATCACCTTTTAGAGAGTTACATTCAAAATTTAATTGAACTATTTTATTATCATAGAATATGAATAAACTTGGCATTAAAATGTAGTCAATAAATCAAATTTTAACACTAGTTTTAAGTTCTTAATTTTATAAGGAAATACTTAAAAAACGTCCTCAGTCTTTTGGTGCATTTAATCAAATAAAAAATTATTCAGTTTAGTAGTAACATTAGTATAAAAAAGTAAGGTTAAGTTTTATTTATAGTCAACAGCAAACAACTATATTTAGTTTTTCATGTGTATTCTTTGTCTATTATTATAAAAGTAACTACAATGTAAAAATCAGAAACTTGTTAGATTAGATGAGGCAAAATGAAGAAAAAAATAATGCTAACAATATAAGAAAAAATTTTTCACAAGTAGCTCATGTGTTACATAATTCAATAGGGTAATGTGAGCTACATGTTCATTGAGTGAGTTAAAACTTGTGTAGTAGGATTATTAGTTAGAAACAGTTCAAAGGTCAATAAAAGTTAAGTAGAAACAGATGTATACTGTTACAAGTTTTAAGCTATTTCAGATAAACAACTGTAGTTTTCTGTTAAAATTTGTAGCCTTTCTTGAAAAAAAAGGTAATTTAGATTTATTTTGCTTTTTTTAAGGTGGTTACATGGTTAATCAACTTTACTGAATTGGTGTAGAGTTAGGATACAGAAAATAACAGATAAAACAAAGTTTTACTGGAAAAACATGTTTGATATTTGTTTAGGAGGTTGTAGAGATTATGCAAATGAAATTTGGCAATTTTGAAATGAAGAAAAATATTTTTAATCTTAACATGAAAATCACTTTGACTCCATATAATCACAGAGAAATTTTAGTAAAAATACTTAATTAAATATTCAGATTTTTTGTCTACAAAAGACTTGAATTTCTTGAAAATACACAAAACATATTAAAAGTTACAGTATGGAAACTCTGATGGCCAGTTTGGGGTCACAAACTATGTCAAATGGAACAAGTCCATAGCAAGAGAGTTAATGTATGAGAAACTCCCCTCTGTTTTATCAAGCTATGTAAAATTATTAGTGTGATGCTTTTGTATTCTTTACAAGTATATATTATGTATACTCTCAAGTTCTCTCTTCCTAATTAGTTTACTCTTTCTGCATTTCACCATTGTTATACACTTAAAATACATTACTAGTCACAAGAGTCAACCTTTTTCCTTTATTTTATACATGTAAAGTGGCAACTCTGTTATAGATTGAATTTTGGTTCATATTTGATGACTTCTAATTATTTGTAAAACTTCACTGAATACTACCACCCACCTCTTTACAACTACAACAGCTTTACCAAATAAGACAAAAAGGTAAGCACGCACTTAACAGTTTGATATTTACAACAGAATTGTTAAGCATCTAGGTGCATGATGAGAGATTTCAATGTGTGGCTTGCAAGTACTTTCACTGCTTTTTCATTTCTTAGTAATCTACTGTTGCAATGTTTGTTAATTTTTTATACACACACACACACACGTATATATATATAATGCTGTTTTATTCCCACAAGTCCTTTAGTAAGAACAAATTTCTGTGAAAATTACCTGTTATGTATATCTCCAAAACACAGAATGATAACTTTTACAATAAAAAAGTTCATACATACATGTTCTTCATCCAAATCTGTGAGGAATTCCTGCATAACATCATTCTCTGCTATGACTCGAACAGCACAAACTGGAAACACAGCAAATTATAACAATTAAATCTGGTTGACTGGATAGTTTACATTAGCAAAAATAAAAAAGGTAACAACAAAGATAATAAAATAATTTACTGACGTAGACTTCAATGACAGGATTCAAAATTTACCACATAACACTCGTATTTCTCAAGTAAAGTGAGATATTAACTTACATTATGCACAAGTAAGACCTATGGCCAGGATTTTTCACAAAATCCACAAAAAATATTGAAATATAGCTCAATGATCTTGAAATTGAATGCTATTGGATTCATAAGATAAAAAAGAGCAGTCTATGAATTACTGGCTTCTGGCTGGTCAGTACTCAAATGAATAGTCAAATCACACACCCAGTTTCATGTTGTTTAAATAATAAGCAGATACCATCTGTTGCGAGTAATGTGAGGTACCAACTTTCATTGTGTGCAAGCAAGTCCTAGAGTCAAGGATTTTCACAAAATTGGCTACCATTTCATAGTTAAGAGTGAGGAGTAGTCTATGAAATGGTGTTCCTGATTGGTCAGTACCATAAGCAGTCAATTAGCTTCACATTTCATGTGGTTTAAATCACACTAACACGTAGTATTGTATGATGTTGCATGTGAGATAGGCATTAGCAAATGGTATTTTTATAATAGACAAGCTTTAACAGTAGATTTTCACCCATTAAGTTGAAGTTAAGCCATATTTTTTTTTTTTAAAATACAGAACAGTAAAAGGTGCAGGATTTATTTAAGGAAAGTACAGAGAATGAAAGTAAGGTAAACATGAGAAAAGAAGTAGTAAATTATCAACAAATTTAACCTGATAGATTGATCCATATAAATATATAAATAATAGAACAAGTGCATATATATATATATATATACCAGTAATTCTTTAAGGCTATCTCCAGACTAAGGAAAGGAAAACAGAAGGCAACTGAAAAATACTTGTCACTAGTGAAAGTTATGACACTGTAAATATACTTACAATGTTTGTAGTTCAAATGTCTAAGCTCCTGTTCTTTTTTTTATACGGGCATAATTAAATTTATAGTAAATGAGTTGAGGCTTACATTTAAACAGTAATCTATTGCTCACTGCACCAATCTATCACTTTGTAATGGTTTATGTGATTTAAACTTTCTCCATACAAAAACACAAATTGATCTTTTCTCTCCATTTTCATGCAAGTCTACATGAGCAGTTGTAGACTGATGTATTAGTACCACTTGGTAAATGTAACAGAGAAAAAGTACAAGGACTAATATAAATATTAACATTTTCCTTACCTGAAAACATATTTTCCATACATATTCACCACCACACAAGATAATAGCTTCATCCTTCATGTATCTGTCAATGAGATTTGTATGCCACTAGCCTTGAACTAACTCTCACCTAAAAGCACAGGTTTACCAGGTTTTAAGTACAGGAAGGTGACACAACCTCTTTGCACAGTAGCTTCCCCTAAGCACTTGTGCTCAAAATAATTTCATTCTTAGAAGAGCCAAGAAGAAAGTACACTGGAAGAAGGGAGAGTGGGTGGGAATATGCACAGAAGTGAGTATGTATCAGAAATACATTTTCAGGTAAGGAAACTTTTAGATTTTGAAATGATTCCTCACCTCCTCACACAGAATAGTTACAATCCTACATTGAATGGTAGAGGGGCAGCTGTAAACATTAAACGTAGATGAACACCCTTCAGAAAACACCCAAAGAGAAAGCACATGAAATGTGACACTTAATGGCAAGGGCTACATAGGGGCATACCTGTGCTCAAACAGGAAAAACTCTTCATTTGGAAGGAAAGAGAAGGAAAGGCAAAAAAGCTTCAAAATGTTGCAGGAATGGATGGAATTTTTGCATGATCAATTGAACACCTGCATACAAGTGGTCAGTGAGCTAAGAAGTGTCGTGTTTTATGGCATGATCAGACCGTATGGTGTGTGTCTGACCTCAACTCAACTGGACAGACACAGATTGGAGTGAAAAACCAGTCCTGCAGTGGGAGAAGGGAATAATAGCTGTCTGAGGGGTATCCCATACTACACAGAATGTGCCACCACTGCCCTACTTCCTACTGTATTGTGCTGTACACAATCTGTGAGGAACTCCACAAGGACCATCACCCCAAAAACTAAGAACTGGAAAGTAGTAAAGGTCTCTCATGCTCTTCTTGAAGGATGAAGTGGGATAGAATTCACACTGGGGAGACCAGAGAAATGCCCAAATCTCTTCAGATACATGCCAGAAATGTCTTTCACTGGAGACAGTGCAATAGGTGACAGCAAAACGATATATTTAAGTTGTTAGTCACTTCCCTGGTGCTGCCTTTTTCCATTGTAATATAATAGCTTTAAATTAGCTGCTTACTGTAGCACTTAAATACAGTAGTTGTGTGTTTATAAATAACAATAGCCTATTAAAATAATATTCCTACTTAAGCAATGGAAGACACAAATTGCTGATATGTATACTGTATGTTTGTGTAATTATTATGACATTATAAAGGGCAGTTACCAGAGGTTATTTTCTGCAGGCATTATTTATTAAAATAGTTATTATTAAATTAACATACACTAAGTTTTACATTCAGTCTCATTTACAGTCACATGGATTGGCTAAAGTGGAATAACATGATACTCTGATTCTTTCATTTTAACAATTCAAAACACAATAATAAAAATCCTTAACTCACTTATGCTTTTTAAAATTATAATTTTCTAATCAATGGGTCAGTGCAGTATATTATAGCAGTTTTGTGTAAAAAAATGCTTTGACTTTGTTACTATTTTTTTCTATTCAGGTTTTACATGAGATATGTTTTAATACTAAAATTGCCCACTTCTGAAACGCACTGAATAAATTATGCATATGTAACTTGTTCATGAACTACAACATGTTCACAGATTAAAACCGTCAGCAAACATAACTTTTAATAGAGGAAAAAGCATTTCTAATTCCAATAGAGTGGGAAATACAATTGATTCCATAAAGAAAATGTAATTACATGTCATTATTTATTAGATACAGTACACAAGCACCCACCTTTTTCTAGATATTGTTCTAGCCCTCTCCTTCGAGCATCTAGCTGTTGCTCTGACAAAGTGAAAGGCCATTTTCCAGGCAGCTTTGGAAAATTAAAATCTGGAAATTCTCTTTTTAAATTATTATTAAGGTTTGAGAATTCCCTATAACGTCTGGAACATAAATGCCGACCAGCCATATAAATATTGTACACCTGAAAAAATAAGAAATATTGACAAATACTCGTAGTTTCAGAAGGCAAATACCTAATTTTTTCTTAAATTACATTTGAAGGTTCTAAATTTTTTAATATAATGAAATAACTGGTAAGTATATAAATAAATAAAATGTTAAAACAACTTCCATTCAGTAACCTTTGCAAATTATTGTGAATCTGGCAAAAGCCATTAAAAACCTAATGAGTATATTAAAGTGAGCACTTTCCTAAATTGAAAATGTATTTCCAATAACACCTTTTCTCACACTTATAGCTATTACTGATCACCAGGGTTTCTTCCTTTACTGATAAAAGCATTGGTCTGATTTTTTCTCACTTGCTCCAATCTTTTATACCCCACTCAATTGCCCTTGGCAATATTTGTCTCATGACACTCTCCACTGTATATAAGCACCACATTCAGATAATGTTATCACTTTTTCGAGACAGACTCAATCCCAGTCTCTAATACCAGCTCTTAGTGGGGAGGAACGGTGGGAGAGTATCAGTGGAGGTAAATATTGTTGGAATAACACTTTCAATTTAGGAAAATGTTAACTTCCAAAACATACTTACCTCCATTGACACTTATAACTTGAATCCCACATTGAGAAGGTGGAGGGGACGATGAGGACACTATACATACAGAAAGCATCTGCATAGATCATTGGTGTGTCAATAACAGATTGATACCCTAGAGAGGAAACCACACTACATCCAGAAAAGGTATGACCTTCACCTAAAACTGCTAACCAGATAGCTGAGGTTCCATTAGTCAGGGTTAGAATTAAGGGGTCATGTGTGTATATATATATATATATATATACACACTTATGAGTGGTTCCCAACCTATAGCCATAGAGTGATGCATTCCAAGCCATTAGAATTATGATGAGAAAGTAAGCAACACAGAAGTGGACAAACCTTCTCCACCTGAAGAAGGCTGAAAGGCAATACCCCAGGCTCAGAATGATGGATCGTGTATGCTTTACTCAACCTGAGGAAGCAGAACTCATCTGGTCTGGAATTATGAACATTCATTCTCACTCCCAACCTTGTGGTTAAGCTACATTCCAATTGCCCCAGAATCATGGGGAGGATGTGAAACAGCTGTGCTCAACCAAGGACCCAGGATGGGACCACTCTGTGTTTGGAATTAGGAAGAGAGAGAGAGAGTGGACCCTCTTCCATGAACAACATACTGAACCAATAATGATCAAAGAGAAGGACAATGCACACCCCAACCAGATAGCTGAGAGTCAAATCTGAATCGGTATTACAAGTAGGCTCTCGTGAAGGATGTTACCAGTCCTCCAGACATTTGGGATACAAACATCCAGGGACCCCAACCTTGCCCTCTCCTCCTAATATGGAGGAAGTTACTCTTAAGACTCTGTCCACCATCCCACTGACTGGAATCCAGGTGGGATAAGGACTCCCAAGCTCCACTAGTATAATCTGAGGAGTAAAGCACTTTGGGGAGTCCTAAAGAACAGTGCTCTTGATACAATGCAATAGATGAACCAAGTTCCCTAAATTTTTAAAAGCAAACCGACCTTGATTTATTCAATCCAAAGATTGGCAAGGTCGGGCTGGATCCCTTTACGCTTTACTCATGATAGTCATTAAGTGATGGTTTAGCACAGAACAGTAATATCACCTGGTCAACTCCTAGGTAGTCTTATGGAACACCTCATTTCTACAGAGCCTATTGCAACCTGTATAAATAATATTGAATTAATAGTTGCAAATGTGGAATTGGCTTGATAAAAGCATACCTGTCTGGGCAACACTCACTACAGAGTGGAATCCTGTGAAACTAGGTATTGGACACTCTGTATAATCTAGCAGAAATGGTCAAGATAGTTACAGGGAGTAGGTGAAAACCCTCAGATGAAGAGACTGCAAGATCGTACAAATAATGGGAGATAAATGGCTATATGCGCCAAACAACCAGTAAAAATAGTAAAAGTTAGATTTCTATAAAATGTAAAAATAAATCGAGTTAAAACTAAACAATGTCCAAAATTCAGTTAAAAGATTGAAATAGAATTAAAAAGGTCAATGGCTCATTAAAATTTAAAAATACAATCAAGTTGGACAGTGTTGCTATTGCCAATGACACTGACCAACATCAGGGGTAAACCTGTAAAAATACATGTCTAAAATGGTGCTGCCGCTCACAGTCATAACGATGGCATGACAGTAAAACAGGGGCTATTGTGACTTGAGTGTCACAAAGGCCACACATTGATGGATCAGTCCCAGATAGAAGAAAATGATGAATTAAAAAACTATGACCAATGCATAGCCTAGCCAGGACAGCTTCCTCCTTTTGATCCTTATGGAAACAAGATGGACAAAGAGCAACAGAAGGTTTGATCTGGAAAAGCTATTAATGATGTTGCTCACTCCAACTCGACCTCCAACTGGTGCAAAGCCAAGCCTTGAATACAGGACCATAGTCCATATATGGATAGGCACGGCACATGAGCAGACAGACTTAGTGTGGTGTCAGTGAGCTCATTCCCATGAATACTGATATGACCAGGTATCCAGAAAAACTGGATGGAAACAGAAATAAAAAAAATGGGCCAGTCATTACTAAATATTGATGAGAACAGGCTGAGAACTAACATGAAGCAATTCCAGCTCCAGATGAGAGCTAAGAGAGTCAGTGTATTGCATAGCTTCTACATGGCAAGAGAAATGGCATACAACTTGGCAGTGAACAGAGAAACCATAGAGGGGATCCTGTGAGCAACCGCCGAGCCACAACAAACCACGGCAGAGCCCACAGAGTCACCTGATTTCAAACCATCCATAAAAATGGTTCGAAGGATGTTCTGCAAACATAAAATGGTACTTCCAGTTTGGAGTATCCACCTTCCAGATGACTCATAGAAAGGTTACAGGTGGGAATGGTAATAAGCTTTGGTGGGATGAGCTGACCATTGGAGACAGCAACAATGACAGACCGAATCCAGCCAGAGCAAAGCCCACTGGGGAAGGAAGACACAACCCCAGGTGGGATGCTGTGATAAGAATTGAAGCTTGGTAGCATACTGGAGAGAAAGTTGAAAACAACAGAGGTGAAGAGAAGGTTCGTGGGATTCTGTGTACAAACTCTGGACTGGAGAAGTGAGGAATGCCCCCATACACAGCCGAAGCCACAGATGATGAATAGGGACCAACGTCTTCAGGACAGAGGACATGGCAGAACCAGAGATCCATAGTCCAGTTTGGATCAAATGAGGGCACGATAGATTTTTAACATAGCACATCGATCTGCTCTCCAAGAGATGGAAGAGTGCCTTTGCACACTTGGCACATAGCTTCTTGATGTGAGAAATGAAAGTACGCTAAAGTCAAAGATAAACCCCAAGAACTTTGATTTGGTGACCATGGGAAGAACAACATCACTGAGACAGAGCTCGAGATTGTGGTGTAAACCCAATTGGTGGCAAAAGTCCGTGCAAACGGTTTTCGAGAGAGAAAAGGTTAAACTGTTTGCTGTGGTCCACTTTAACAAGTGATTGAGAGAGTTTGAAGCTACCGCTCAATAAACCTCATACTCGATAACTGACAAGAAATATGGAAGTCATCAACACAGAGGCTATTTGCAACAGTAGGAGGAAGTTGTCGAGTAATAGCATTGATCTTAATACTGATAAGTGTGACACCCCAGACACAGCCCTGAGGGACTGCAAGTTCCTGTGTGAAAGAATGGGAAAGGGAAGTTCCCACAAAGACTTGGAATCACCTGTCTAGTAAAAAATTAAAAATAAAAATGGGCAAATGGCCACCCAACCCATATGAATGGAGGTCCTGCAAAATGCTGTACCCTCACATAGTGTCATAAGCCTCAAGATGAAAAAAAAAGAAGACAGAAAAAAGATGTACTCCACCGTGGGCCACCTGATCAAGGTTTCAAGTTGAATCAGGTGGCCCATGGTGGAGTACTGTTGACAGAACCCACACAGGGTAGGTGAGAGAAGGTTGTTTGATTCAAGGAACCAAACAAGATGAGAATTAACCATCCTCTCCAAGACCTTACAGAGACAGCTAGTCATAGCAATTGAATGATATTTAGAAGAAATCTTGGGATCCTTTCCAGACTAAGAAGAAGGTAAAACAATAGCCTTGTTCTAAACATCAGGAAAAACATTATCCTGCCAGATCTGCCTAAGACAACCAAAAGAAGAGCAAGAGAGGGAGGAGAAAAATGTGCAGCATCTCATAGTGAACATCATCAGGTGTGAACAATGTACTGCCAGACCAATGAAGAGCAAACTTGAGTTTCACCAACATAACTGGGTGATTATAGTCATGGAGATGATTAGCCCAAAAGAAAAGAGGTGATTGCTCTTGAAGGTGATGACTTGAAGGCCCAGAAGGCTGGGGAAGAAAGTACTGGAAATATGAGAAAAACTCTCACCAAGTGTACTGGCAACTTCCTGGGCTTTGGAGAGCAAGATGGAAAGGATGTGAAGCATATCTCCCATTGACCTTCTGAATCTTGTCCCATATGACTTTGGAACTGGTGGTAGAAGAGATGTGAGTTGGGAACTTAATCTAAGATTCCTTTTGGCTTTGACGTCTGGCTTGCTAAGCATGGGCACAGGCCTGCTGGAAAGCAATGCAATTGGAAAAAGTGGGATACCCGTAAAAGGTATCCCAGGCCCGTTTCTGAGATCTGGATCTGATTGCAGGTTGGAGACCACCATAGATGAGGATACCATGGGAAACATGTAGAGGTTTTGGGAATAGAACAAAAAGCTGCTTGAATGATGCAATCAGTTACCACCTCCATGCAGTCGTTAATAGATGGCAGACTAGCAACAGCAGAATCGAGTTCTGAGAGAGAGGTGAAAGAGAGCCAGTTGGCATGGTCCAACTTCCACTGTGGCAATTGGGGCGAGTGGCATTGACCACGGCCAATCTCCCTCAAAACTATAGGAAAGTGATCACTGCCCAATAGGTCACTATCAACCCTCCAACAAAAATGAGAGAAAAGTGAAGAGGAACAGATAGACAAATCAACAGCAGTAAAAGACTGACTAGGTGCATGAAAATATGTAAAAGAACCAGTACTGAATAGAGACAGGGTATGATCTGAGAGCATACGCTCCACAGAATGACCCCTCCCATTAATATCAGCACCACTCCAAAGGGGATTGCGTCAATTAAAGTCTTTCAAGATTAAAAAGGGGAGACAGCAACTGTTCTATGAGAACATCAAGGTCTGATTGAATGTAAGTCTCTCCAGGAGATAGGTAGAGAAAACAAACAGTGATGGTATGACCCAATAAAACACAGCCTCGAACGGTGTACTGAGTGGCACAGACAAAGTGGGTGAGCTGGTCGACCAGCAGTGCCACTCCTCCATACACTCATTCATCACACAACCTGTCATTCCAGTATAAGGAAAACTGCCAAAAGGTGACTGTATCAGCAAGTTTCAGGAATGTTTCCTATAAGGAAAGACACATGGGATGAAAGGTATCGATCAAGGCTTTAACCCTTTTGTCATCACGTTTGTTGACTCGGATTTAAAATTTTATTGAACTACTATTTCATGAATTTATGTCAATAACTTTGGTATCAAACTGTAGATTATAATTAAAATTTTAGTACTACATATTACTCAATTTCTTAATTTAAAAGCAAATATTAAAAAACACAGATAAACATCAATGTCACGTGGTATGTTGAATGGAGCACTGGTTCAAATCAGATGTTTGTGAAGTCAAAATACTAAGTCTATATTTTCGATTGAATTAGAAACTCTAATTACAGATACTGACAAACAAGAATATAAAATAAGACCCTCTTATCATTTCAATTTGCTGAGATACTGATTATGTAATAAATCAAACACAGTGGCATCCCACCCACATTTTCCATTTTTGGAAACGCTCCCTTATATACACTAACTTCTGTATATGACATGAATAACCAATTGGAAGCTCAGAATGTCCCCGTAGTGGCTTTTTCAGCCATTTTAACAGATTTGGTGCCAATTCTTTCTTTTAAACCAATATTTCAATGAGGTAGGGTGTGTCTTTAGTCTGCTCGAAATTTCATATTTTTCTAGACTAAAAGACATCTTAGTTACTAAGCTTTATAAATTATAGTGGAATTCTATGGTATTAACGTAGTAATTCATAATTTTTTAGTTATTGAAATGTGTGTATAAAACCTAATGAAAAATATTTTGCAAATTTTTTAAAGGCTTAACAATCTTCATCAAGCAGCAACCGAGTACAAAGGTCATAACTAGAAGAGATAATTGTTTGCTTTACTTCTTTAGTTACTGTTCTATGTTTAAAGAAAAATATGTTTAAGAACTTATTTCAAAATAGCAATAATCTATATACACGTATAATGTATAATAATTGAATTGTGACTGTATTTTACAAAATACTAGTCTACTAAAGCCAAGACAAGTTACTTTATACAGACCAAAGGTCACTTTATGTTATTTGATATGGTAGCATGAGTGCACGTGAGCCATGTCATTGTAACTTCTGTATTGTTAGCCAGGCACGGCTATAATGTTATGAGATTGAAGCTATTTAGTCTAAACATTTATGTTTTTGTGTTATAATTTGTGTTCATTCTAGAATGAAAGAGGCATAATTTATATTTATTTTCTAATTTTTTATGGTGGTTGCAAGATTAATCATATCTACTAAACCCATACAGAGAATAATTACTGAAAATAACAGATAAAATATAAAGTTTTTCCTTAAGAAACATTTGATAACTATCTCAACATTATAAAGATTTCACATGTGAAATTTGGAAATTATCTGATGCATAAAAGTATTATTAATCTTAAAATGAATACTACTTTGCATGAGAAAAACACTGGTTTACAAACGTTAAACTTTAATACAAATTTGATATTTTGCATATGAAAGCATTGTAATGTAATCTGCCAAAGTTCATTAATATTCGCTTACTAATTTAAAAGTTATAGCATGAAAACTATAAGAAGCACAAAAATTGTTACGAGGTGGATCCGACCCGTTGTTGAAAGAGTTAATGTTGTCCACATTAGAATCAAAACCCCAACAGTTCCACTGTATCAAACTGGTAATTTTAATTTTGGTGGAGAAGAACTGGGCAGAGAACTCTTCTGTTTATAATCATGCAGTTTTTCTTTACTAGAAGGAGATCTGTTGACCTCCACAGATCCTGCCCTCCACTGACTGAGGGCATGAATAAATAATTGTTCTGCATCCTGGGGCCAAAGAAGATGGACCCAAGCAGACACTGAAAGTCAAGACCGAAGGAGATGGACCCAAGCAGGCAGTGGAAACAATGGTGGGGACAAAGACAGAAGTAGACATTGACATGTCATCTCTTTTATCCATTGAGGGCAAAAGACTCTTCACACGGTTTGAGAATGACTCTTTTGGAGGCATGAGAATATCTGTCTGCATTCCCACTGTAGCAGTGGAATGTGGTGCAGCACCATGTGTCCGAGATATAGTGGCAGACAATAACTTCTGAGCCTCAGGGTAAGAACTGTTATGGAAAGTACATAACCATTGTACCTTTTTCTCCTCCTCCCACTTAGTGCAAGATCGGTAGTAAGAGGGGCGGGAACCAGCACAATTGACAAGTGAGGGTCTAGTTGACACTCGTAGGCATTATGGTCTTTGTCACCACAACAAGCAATGTCAAAGAACTAGGACAAGATGCCTTTAAATGTCTGAAACTCTGAAATTGGAAACATCTGAGAGGATTAGGAATATATGGCCACACCTTACGGTTCAGATAACCTGCCTTGACAGTGGCATGTGGACGTGGTGATGTAAACATCAGAATTAAAACACTGATTGGCAGTATGATTCCATCCTTGCGAGTGGAAATACATTGCACAGCAGAAACTCCTTGGCTAGAGAAACCAGCACAGATCTCTGGGATGTTCTTCAAATCATTCTCAATGATCACTCCTTGGGAGGAATTCAAAGTAGCATGGGAAGTAACCTCAATGGGTATATCCAAATGGCCTTCAACCTCAGGAGGAGTTCACTATGTGTAAGTGTAGATGTTTCCACCAAGATGTCTCCAGAGTGCAACTCCTGACCAGCTTCGGAGAGCCAGCAAGCCCCCTCTAATCCCTTCTGAATGAAAAAGGGAGATATTTGCCCTAAGAATTTGACAGACAAAGAATAACAAATAAAAAAATTGAGGTACAAGACCTGACTTTGGTGATGAATGTGTAACAGAGTCACCTATGCGTGGTCATTTAGCTATGAGCTATTATTTTACAATTTAATTTTATTTGAGGATTGGGGCATCCATAAATAGAAAATGATTCAGTGCCCACTTACCCCACCCACCGTGGAGTCCTACAAGGGGACAAACTACAATGCCAAACAAGGACACTGCAGCAACACCAGTTCTTTGTGAGTACTATATCCAAACACCAGCATCAGACACAATGTCCACAACACCCATTTAGAATGCCCAACACTGGTACTCAGTTGACCCTAGCCTAACAGGACCAGCCAATTGACCCTGTGGGGCCACCCCAAGGCCACCCGCCTTCAGGAATTCAAGGTGAAAGTGGTGTGTTGCAGTGCCCTAGACAGCACTCAACAACCAGGATCCTCTCCTCCCCTTCACAAACAGCAAACATGTGGGTGGATGTTCAGATCTTAGAGGAAGTAAACTGAAGATACAGAACCTTCCCTAGGAGGCCCCCTCAACACGTACTGGAATTCACTTCAAGGAGAAGGACAGAAAAATGTGACAAATATAATTAGATGTGACTCACAGAAGATCCCTTGCCTTCAAAGAAAGCCCAGAATAAAAAGTCATTGTCTAGCATCTCTAAAGGCATTAGTGCAGGTAACAAAACCTTCAAAATCCTCATTGAACATGCTCAAGACTGATATCTGATTGGAAATAGGGATCAGATGAACAGGATTGAACTACTGTCCTATCTGGCAATGTGTTGGGTAAGAAGAACTGCCTGTGGATGTAGATAGAAGGATAAAGTGACATGTGGACAAACAGTGCAAATCACTCTGACCAGTGATGTTCATAGGTCAGCAGCCATGAAAAATAAACCTTCAGGTAAAGATGATACATGGCATATAAGAGTGAGGTCACAAACAGATGTTGAGAAAGATCATGTAATTTAATTGTAATATACCTGTTAGGTAACAGGAATTGTCATTTGGGACCAAGGACCCAAAGTGACTATAATCAAATGGTAATCGATAAGGCCACCTTAAACAAGGTGACTGTGAAAGATGCAAAAACCTCTGCCAAAGAGCCAGGGCAAAAGAAACGAGTTATGGTTGGCACTTCTGATCAAAATGGGTTCAATTTCCTCTCAATACACCATTGCCGATACATGTCATTTCCGTTGATAAAAGTTCATTTTGAACTCAGCAAAAAAACTGAGACAGATACATGTTAATCTTAGAAATTAAACCCTGATGCCAAGCGAAAGGCTGCAGAACCTCTGTTCCTGAAGCTTGAGCTTCTGATAGCCAAATGTACCATATCAGATCATGGCTGCCTCCACAGAGAGAGTCTAAAAAGAAATGGAAAGAGTTGGAAGGAACCGCAGCAGCAGAAACGAGGTGTAGCAGCCAATCTGGTGCTATGAACAGAACCCGACAATTGGTGGGAACAAATCACATTTAGCACCCTGGGTAACATATGAAGTGGAGGAAATAAAGCTTAGAGTTGTAATCCCGTTCTGTCCTGACAAAATGCATCTATTGCCAAAGCACAAAGATGAGTGACTGGAGACCAAATTGCCAGTAGTTGGGTCATCCAATGAGAGGCCAACCCATCAGTCACAGCTGCAAAATGAGAGCCACTCCAACAGAACCTTGCACTGCAGCTTACATTCTGTTGGGAGAATCTGTTAGGATTGAGTCAAGTGACCTGTTTATACAGGCATCAGTTGTCAAAAAATGGCAAGCTAGTAGGGTGATATGATAAAAATGGCCATGAGAAAGAAAGTCAAAAACAAGTAGCTCTAGACCAAATGCCTCCTCAATGAAAAACACAAGACACCACAAAGGACATGTAAGAGTGAAGCCTGATGATTTTCCTCGGACAATGAGGCATTGCTTGTGGAAGAGCAAGAAGGATTAAAATATAGTGTAGGGTATCCTTGTCGTGTGTGCATAAACCCTGGAATTCCTGACTGTTGGTATATGCGTCCCATCCCTGAAGCCAAGGCATTTATGAAGAAACTGAATTCTGAAAAAGGTGGTGGTAAAGAAACCCATATCGTAGTAGTGTCCTGACTTAACAACCCCTTGAGATCGAAGAATGATCCGCACTAAGAAAATTAAGGAAACCTGAATGTGTGAACTCTTGGTCACATAAAGACCATTAAAAGGATCTCTTGTGCTCTCATCCGAAAGGCAGGAGGAATACGAGTGATGTCCACATTCCTAGAAGTGAAAGAACTATCTGTGCAGTGGGAGAAGGAGAAGTGAGTAAGAGTGTGGTGTCCTATTCCATAGCATTGAGCCACATGGGAGACAGCAGAGCCGACTGAGTGACAAGATGAAAATTAAAAATACCCAAACTAATGACATATTGAAGTGGGGCAAGAATAGATGTCTCAGCCCTGAAAAGGAAGCCTGCCTTGGTTGTTTCTGAAAGAAGAATCAGGATGAGATATGCAGACAATTGATGAGATGGTGCCAGTAACCAGTTATCCATGGAATGGTGAATGGACAATATGAGAGAATGGAGGTGACAAGAAAAAAACTCATACTATACAGTAGAAACCATGTGAAGCCGAAGGGAGTTCGAAAGGAAAAACCCAGAACTACAGTTCCTAACCCTTGTGCACAACAAATGCAGATAGTAGTAGAACTCCACCATTATAGCAAAGTGCAGATAGGAGCTGACTACAATAGATATGGACATCAACAAACCTAGTAAAATAAATCAACTCAGATTGGGGAATGAGTAACTTGGGAACCTTGGACAATCTAGGCATTGATAGAGATGAGAAAGATTGATGACTGGACACCAAACTTCTCCCTGCATAGGCCCAATGACAGAAAGGTATAAAAACACAGTTTGGTGACTAATAATGGTGATGATGTGAACTGAATGACTAATCCTGATTGAAAGACCTGCAAAGATGCTGGATCCATGTTGAAGGAAATCACACATCCCAAAATTCTTGGAGCTGAGGCCCCCAGACCCTGAAGATATACAATAATCACTGACATCGCAGCAGTCTGATTGAGCAGTGCAACCCTTGGATATTGACAGAATTTATTCTGGGTACCTGTAGGAGCAGATGAAATTTGAGACTAATGACAACAGGGATAAACGTAGAAGCCAAAAATTGAACCATGTTGAAGGGTACCACATATTCTTGGAGCTGAGCTTGCTAACAATGAATCCAGCTGATCCTCACTGAAGTTGGTGATCCAGAGAATCTTCCAACAAAATGTTGAATTTTAGAGGAGCAGAATGTATTAGTTGATAGTTGGAAAATGCTTCCACCTGGCGGTCGTGGGCAAAATCATGAAGTTAAGACAACGTGTCAGATAAGGCATAACCATCCCTTCATGTAACTAAGTAGTAAACCTTTCAGCATGAACCACAATATCCTTGTATGGAGAGAAAAACTAAAAATTTGCTTCCACACCTTTCAGCCATCAAATAAGAAGCAGGCTCAAAAGCAACTGGCAAAAAAGCCCAAAACATCACCCACTCGAAGAACCAACAGAAGAAAACATATCACAGGCAGCTTATTCCAAAGTGGCCTCCATTTCGTTTTTCATAGGTCATTTAAAAACTGTGTTGATTAGCGTTGACCTGAGCAGCATGTTGGGAGATTAATTTGTTAGAGCAAAGCAACAATGAGCCATCTACCATGTCCACCCTAGAGAACTCAACCCCAGACCTCAGCGCTGCAAGACCACTGTCCTACAGGAGAACTGAAAAGTCAACAGACCAAAAGAAGGCACAGGAAAAAGTGAATCTAAAAGTCTCTCCAAAATGTCAAGGATCGCCCTCAATTGCAGCCTCAGAACTCCCCGGAAGAACACCACAGATCCGTTAATATATGTCTCCATCCCCAAGATTGTTGTGCGATGCTAGATATCAGAATTGGGATAGGAGAGACCTGATTTGCCTCCATGCCAGAAATATCATTGTGGGAATTCATAACTTAATCGTCTTGACATTCAGATATTTTTTATCATTAATGCGAAAATCAATGATATAACTCAGATAATGTTCAAAATATCTCTAAATGATCGTAATACTGGGAAACCCGTTAGTGATGCTTTGTCGAGAAAAATCGATAACATTATTTGAATGAGGTGCTTATATACAGTACCAGAATAGAGGGTGCATTGATGTAGGTGGAGAGTATAATCCGATAAATATTCGCAAAACCTTGTCGAAACGTTGTACACTTGCTGTTATGTTAACTTATATTAAAGTTTTGCTTCATTACCCATTCAAGCAGTCTCCAGCCATTATTAGTCTCAAAGAGGGTTCCTCGTCATCGAAACTAAATTAAATATTTTGCCTGCATTTTGTAACAATTTTTAAAAAGTATCAATAATGTTAAAGTACAATCTACAATAACTAAGTTGTAATTATAAATTAGTGTAGTTTAAAGCTGTTTGCACTTTTTCATATTCAAGGCTTGAAGTAACAAACACCAGGTTTTGAAAAAATAGAGACTGCTATGCAAGGGATGACAGAAACCTTTAGAAAAGAAAACAAGTTGAATCTGCACTAATTAGTATACTGCTACTCATTAGATTTATGTTAGCTGTATAGTTCCACTGTTCATTCCTAACATACCTTTTCAGAATTTATCAAAGAAAATCTAATTAAAATGTTTTAAAAAGTTCCCCAAAAGTTTTTGGGCAATTTAAGTTTAAAAAATTAGAGTAATATTCCAACTAACAAGTTGACTAATGCACACATTGTTAGCTGTGGTGTTAAAAGGATCTTGTAAGCACAAAGTCACTCAGGGCCTAGCAAGTGTATTATGTTATTTCTACTTCAGACATATTATTTCATTAGAATATTAATTGCAGGTTAAGTAAACAACAAGCACAATGGAATATACACACTTCTTAATTAAAAAGATCTCAGTGCTGTTACCAAATTCTACTTGAAGATCTAAATCAAAATAGTTCACTTGCAGAAGCAAGCTTCAGCTTATGTAAGAAGTATATCCCACATAAAGAAGTCTCACATTTGAAATACATTTGTTGGTCTGAAACTAAGCATAGTTAACCTGCATGTTAACTTATTTCCAATACAATAAAAATCTCTTAAGTAAGTAAGAAACATGCAGTTTTCTACTCCTTTACTACAATGTTGTCAGTACTAGCTCTATCTCTTCTCTGAGATCCATTTTTGTAGTATTTTGATAGGTGGTTTTGATATTTAATAGATCATAGAATTCAAATTCGATGACGAGGAACCCACTTTGAGACAAATAATGGCTGGAGACGGCTTGAATGGGTAATGAAGAAAAACTTTAATATAAGTTTAACATAACAGCAAATGTACAACGTTTCATTGTACCTGATGATAACAAAACCTTGTCGAAACATTGTACATTTGCTGTTATGCTAAACTTATATTAAAATTTTTCTTCATTACCCATTCAAGCCATCTCCAACCATTATTAGATCATAGAATTGACACAAATCCCTAGTATTTTTTCTTTAACAGTTCAATGAGGAATTTTACAAAAAGACACCTACAACAAATCTATCAGAATCCTTTTCAACCCAATTATAATCAGGAACAGAGATTGGAAGGGAACGTTTTTCACTGTAGTCAATATAGGAGTAACTTGAAGAGTCATCACTTGGCTCAAGTTTTTCAGCTTCCTGGAATGAGAGAAAAAATACAAAAACACCATTTAATCTATTTGTCACTTTGTAAGGCCTTAGGTATGAATTTGAAGTATGTAACATTGCCTATGTTTTGTTTATAATTGTCTAATTTTAATGAGATTTTGCTTTCTCAAAAAAAAAGAAAAAGATCTTTATTACAAGTGTAAAAGATGTTAAAGTTTTCATATGATTATCTTGTAAATTATTACAAAGCACCCATAACCAGATTTTTAATGCCATAATGAATGCTTCTTATAGAGGTGTATCTTCTGAAAAGAACTAACAACACAAATATGTGAGCTGAGAAAGCTTGATAGAGTTTGAGTTTATCTTGCATTATGATTAACCTGTAAGCTAGTTTTTACAATATATGCATTTGGTGAGGATTAACTGAAAACTAAAGGTCTAATGCAAACACAAATTCAGAATTGTCTTAAAATATTCATAAAAGTGAAAATACTGTAATTTTATTATATCAATGCTCAGAAAGATAGCATCAGTTGTAAAGCAAAATCTTACAGAATTATATTAAAATTACTTGAAGGTATTTTGATTGTTTTTTTATATGCTGGCAAAATAAAAATAAGTAAATTTCTTGACTGATGTAAAACAATTCAAAGTTAACATATAGTATTTCTGATAGATAATTACCTCTGCTTACACAATAGCTTTCCTTGATTTGTGTTGCTCTCTATATGCACAATTTTCACTTGATACTAGCCTTGAGGCTCCTACTTAATATCATGTGTCTTCACCAACAGAACACCACCACTCTACTCTTTACTGAGTAAAATTGGTTACACCCAGAAGGAAGCCTCCATGGTCCACCACCCCAGCAAATAGGAACTGGTGAGTGGCAAGGACTCCTGTACTCCACTAGCAGAGGGGTGGGGTGGGGGGTGCATTAGGGAGCCCAGAGGAAAGCAGCACCTTAAGATTGTTCAATGGGTAACCACAAAACATGAGTTTTAAAATCAGGCCAGTCCAGGTTTATTCAGCTACAACTGGCACTGCTTTACTCATGATAGTCCACGAGTTGGTTTGGTCTGAAATGGACTTCATTTATGAAGTAATACACTGTGAGTAAACCGTGAGCAGTCTTGTGAAACACCCCATCTCATGAGTAAGAATTACAGACTCTAATGGTCACATGGCAGGATCCTTAGATGTAGAATGTAGTTAATTATATAGAAAAAAGAACTAACCCATTCAGTGTCAGTAAGGGGTATGGAGAATGGCAATGGGAGAAAAACAATATTCAGATGAAAAAGAGACAGCTAGATGATGAAGTTAATGAGCAATGAAAGTGTGAGGATTAGTCCATATGCAAGCCTGCACAGTCTCCTACAACATATGATGGAAGTGAGCGGCCAGAGAGAGGGAAAGATGATGAATTTGGTGAGAGAAAACTTGGAATTTGAGACATGAATCTTCATCCAACAAAGTATAAGCCAGCCAAATGTGTTGATGGAGCCAACCAGTAAGACTAATAGGAGAGAGATCTTGGCTAGAAGAGGAGTTTCATGGGATAAAGAGCCAGGAGTGGGAATCATGAAAAGGAGCAGTGTGGACCACATAACAATGAATAACCCATTCAGGACAAAAAAGATGAACAGGATTGGACCGAGAATAAAGATGAGCAATGGATGGAAAGGAAAGAAAGGTGTTTCCTTCTCGTTCCGCAGGTGTCTTAGGGATAAAAGTACAGTTAGGATAAAAAATAACACAGGATTCAGGAAATATCAAGAGTGTACACATCTGACCTTCAATATCCGTATGCTAAAAGAAGTAAAAATTAGGTCATAAGGGAAAAATGGTACAACAAACAAGAGGTTAAAGGTTCTAAAGGAGGTAGTGTGAGGGCATGTAGGGCAGCATTCAAATTCCAAGCCAGTAGGACACAGAAGGTGAAAGGATCTAAACAGGACAAAGGAAAGAAGAGAAGAAGAAGAAACAATAAAAATGGGATAAAATGAAAAGTATTGGACAGTTCATCTTTATAGTCAGCAATGGTAGAAATGGGCAAACAATTGTCAAAGAGCTAAGTGGAAAATCTGGAAAAGTGGGGAATAATAGTTTTGGAAAGGGAGAAACTCTGATACCAAAACCAACAATGGAAACTTTGCCATTTATGTTAGTAAACAAGTATAGAAGAAGAACAAACAGAATGAGAAATAAGGAAGGCAACACATGATGAGAATCCATAGCATCTTGCAAGGGACCAGACCAAACCCATGCATGAAGAGAGAATGAGGATATCACTGGACGAGTGAGGGAGGAACGAGGTTGAAGGACGAGGGATCAGGAAAGAGGAACGGAAGATGATTGTAAAAGGCTCAACAGAGAAAATCACGGTTAGACCAGCCAGAATGGAGCAATTAGAAGGACACAGACCATAGACTGGCTATCTTCTGAGAATACACATATACCCCCACCCTGTAAGAAATGCATTCGTAAACAGATTAAGATCAAGATGAGGAGGAAGAGAAACACCAGCCGAGGTGTTGATTATGTCAAGCCACCAGGCAAAGTTGACCTGCAGGAAAAAAGGAAGTTCAATGGAGAAGTTGAAGGGATCCTAAGTGAGGTTTCATTGATTGTACAGAGTCCATTGTAGATGTCACAAATGAACACAACTCAAGGGAATAAGGGATTCCATGGAAGCTCAAGTTCCCAAAAGAGAGAGAACCTCCCACATAGTGAGAGAAGGAGAAGATATGGCATAGTAAACTAATCTCTCCATGTCCCTTAAATGAATGAAATACTGAGTGGGTGTGAGAAGAAACTACTGGACACAGGGAGAGGATATGAAGCAGGAGGACAGGAGACAGAAAGGGGTAAAGAAGGTGCACAGGAGAGACAGAAAACCAGTGAGGATAAGGAAAAACATTGGCATGTGGTCCCAATTCCAGAGAAACAAGCACTCCAGTATAATCACACTAGCAGAGGAAGGAAGCTAGACAAAAGTATCCATCACAAAAGGGAGGCAAAAGCATACGAGTAAGAAGGGCATCTCACCCCCACAAATTCTAGTAACAGATTAACCAAATATCAAGTGAGAAGGCTTAGAAAGATAAACACACCACTTTAAAGAAAATAAGTGAAAAAGTATCTGCCAAAAAATCCTCAGGGGAATGATGGATGAACATGAAAAGTAGGTGAATGGAGGAAAAATAATGTTAAATGGGAGTGTAACATAAAGGTGAGAAAAATTATGCCTAAAAAAGTCGAACAAATGACCGAGGATCTGACACGCAAGTCTGAAGAAAATACTCCAGAGTTTATGAGTCTAAGCCCAATTTTATGCCCAGGTATATGCGATAACAAATGAAGTAGAACAAAGCATGCATGCATCAAAATTGGATTAAGAGTAATCGAATATGGACTTGCATATTTGAAGAGGAAGTAAAAAAATGTAAAGAAAGAAATGGGGAATGAATTACAAAGTAAAGAAGAGAAAGAAATACACCTGAGAAACCCTGCCCCAAAAGTATGAAAAAGGCTTGGGTAGATTCAAGACAGCATGAGTATATGATTAGTCAAAGGTAAGTGGTGGGAAAAAACTGGTAAAATCCCTTCTATCACAAATGGGAAACATAGGCAGAGGTGTTTCAGATTCAAAAGAAGGTCCAGGGCACATGAAAGACTCCACCACTCAGTGCACAAAAGCCATAACTCCACCAATAGATAAAGACAAACTTAATGCCATTTTAGTTGTTAATCTAGAATAGCAATATCTTGTTGTCCCACACAAGGCAAAGTGGAGATTATTGACACCTATGAAATAATAATGTGAAAATAAAAAGCCACAAAACCAGCAGGTGCAAAAAATGTTGAAAAAAATCCAACAATATATTTTTTCCACTACAGGTTATGTCTTTGTAGATACAAAAAATGCCTGTATCTAAAGTGTTCACAAGTGAAAAAAAAAAGAAGTCTTTATGCACGAGAGCCAACTATAGAAGTGATGATTGGGTTATACAGTACAGAGGAAGTCAACTGCATTAGGAGGGTGTGCCACACTCCTATTGATAGTGTTGATACATGCTCATTTGCATGTTACAGTGCAGACACGTGATGTTAGGTTGAAGCATCAAGGCTAGTGGCAAGCAGAAATTATGCATATAGAGGTAAGGTATCATATCAGAAATCTTGTCATCTGTAATAACTCACTGAACAGTTACTATTGTATTATTCACAGAGGAAGACTGTAATTTTATACTCAACTGTTTTATACATTACACTGAACATTCTTTACATAGTTTCTTCTGCAGGCACAATAAAAAGAATGTATTGCATCATTCACCACAATCTAAGCTTACAGAACTCAATATCATCTTTGTTGAGTAGAGTATAACAACTGACTACTATGACAAATATGTAACTGGTTTCTAGTTACTATATTTTATATACATATTTAATTTTGTATACATGTACAACACACATATGCATAATGTGAAGTACTGAACTAAAGACAAATAAGAACATAATGTATACCACCTATAATTTTTGAGTTTGTAACATCCAAAAAAAAAAAAAAAAAAACTTTAGCCAGCTGGGCAATGAAAGCAAAGCTTTGGCTATGTCCAACTGACCTACAGTTTAAAAAAAAAGATATTATAAGCTTTTCCCCTAAGTGCTGATTGGGCGTTCTGAGCATCTCTGTAACACCGCTTTTGAAGTCACCATTAATTACTTTGGCACAACTTGGCAAGATCTAAACTAAGAAACAATTCCTATAGTTAAGTGGTATTTTTATGAAAATATATCACTGCAAGTTAGTACGTTCAGAAAGATGTTCATATATGATAGAAATAAAAGTACTTGCACAAAAATAAAAACTGTAGTTTAAGAAATATTTTTCATCAAAAACATAAAGAAAGGAAAATTAAAAAGGTAAACTGCAAGTCATCTGAAGGAAAAAAACAGAGTATTAATTTATACATGAAACTAGAAAAAATTGAATTATTAATAAGCAGAACAAAACTAAAAAATAAAATATAAATTGAAAAAATGTGACCAGAATTAGATGAGTTACACTTTAAGGCAATGTGATATGATACCAAATAGAGGACAAAGGTATAGAAAACAGCATGAACTGCTATACATAATAAACAGGAATGTAAAAGTGAGTCAGGTTATGGAATTTAAATCACAGCATGAGTGGCCTGAAATTAATTAATAAAATGGTTTTAAGCTTATTTCCAATAACCATCCTAAGAAACATAAAACAAAAATTAAACTGCCAATTCTGTAAGAATTAAAACATATACTGATGATATCTGCATAAAAATTACAAAATTATTAAATTAAAGCATACTTTATTATGTATATATTGTCAATAAACTTTGGAAGAAAACGGTTCATTATTCAATTTTTTAAATTTTCTAAGTTTTATCATTTCAATTAAAAGAAAAATACCAAAAACATTAAAAAAAATTACCAATCTTAATTTTTCTGTGTCAAATGATATGTCTGAACTCCAATTTTTCCACTTCTGAATTTTCCAACTTCAAAATAGGCTGCTCAAGTTTCAATTAATAAGAACTCCAAACTATACATAAGTACAAGGAAGAATCTAAAATGTTCACCTCTTACCTTCTTTATTTGCTACAATATCAATAAATTGTAAAACTCACCTTTCTGCCCCCCCCAACTTTCAAGATTTTTTGCTAACCAATTTTAAGTGACTAATGGACTTGTTTATAACAATTAGGAAGAACATATTGTACTCTCTATGAAGCTGACTATGGTTTCTTTTTCTTCAGCTTTTAGCTGGGAGAGTATTCAATCAATAGAAATGTCTTGGTGGGTAGTCAGCACACTTTTGCTCCAAACAATTAACATATTTTTTCACTTATTTATAGCTTACTTAGAAAGCCACATAAATTATAGTAGGGTTCAGAACACTCTAGTAACCAATATTTTTTGTGCTCTAAGATACATATTTGAAAATTACATGAACTATTTTTTGGTCATCCAATTTTGTGAGAGCAAAATACAGTGAACACTACAAATTCTTGTCTTTTTATTTATACTTTTTAATTTTTGTTATATATTTTTTAAAAAAGGATTTCTCTCTCAACTAGAGTGAAGTATGGGTGGCAGGGCCAGGAACAAGGTAATTGTTATTTGGAGGTGTCACATTCACCATCAGAAAGTTCGGAATCTGAGGCGTCCAAATATGCAATCCACATGAAGGTAAAATATTTCAGTTAGGAGTTATGAGCTGTCATAGACACAGAGCTTCAGAGTGGCTGCATCACCTTACCAGCAATGGTGAATACAGGAATTATCTCTTAAATTATGCAACCTTTCTTCATTGGTTGTTTAAGGTTAAAGATCTTGTTCTTGATATTCTGATCTGACAGAAGACAACTACTACTAATGCTACTGTCCTTGTAAACACCAAACCTATTTTTGAATGCCACCACATCACCTTTGGGCTTTATAAATGGATTTGCATCAACAAGGGCTACAGGGGTGGCTGTTACAGATAGCCCTCGTGTAGTTTTGCATGAAATTCAAACCAAACCAAAACCAGATTTATTACTTTTTATATCATGATCCCTACTTCATTTTAAAATTCGTAATTTTTTTAATACTCTTCTAAGAGATGTAGCATAGGATATTATTACAGTTTAGCTTCAATTCAAACAAACATTAACCGAGTTAAGTCATCATCATTAGAAACCACATAGTTAATGACAGTACTTCATGTGCGATTGACAGGTCTGATACATGAGCCTTCTCTGCATTTTGTTGCATCCATTTTTCAGATCAAAGATCAATAGATCTTCAGTAGATAGCTCCAAGCTCTGCTGATCATAATTGGAATGTTGCTACTCTTTGGCATGTTATCACCAATCACCATTATTTTCTCAATTACCTGCATGTACAAGGTTTCAAGATGTTCAACATGCAACCTGTGCAGCTGCTGTGGACATGATCACAGTGGACGTTTGACAGACCTTGACGACGACAACAGCAACTTGATATAGATTAAATCAATGACGAAAACAACTACAACTTGACATAGATTAAATCAGTCACAACAAATTCAGTTGTTAGGACTGATCATTAAACACACGAGTGGTTTTAATAAAAGTGGTACTGACTACTGACATAAACTTTTGTATAAATGATAAATATAATACACTTTTTACAAGTTTCTATGCTGTTAAGTTATACAATGGCTTTAAAAGCCAAATGGGTGGGAGTGGCTTGTGTGTACATATTCATGTATTCTTTGGCCTACAGATAAGTGTATAAAGCTGCAAAAGTAGGGATTGAATTTTATAAATTTGTGATTTTGGTTTTAATTCTTGTTTCATTACTTTTTGTAGCAGGATCCCTACTTTATTTTAATATTCATAACTTTTTAATACTCTTGTTTGTTTACTTCTTATGTTATACCTATATAAAGTATATACTTTACCTTTAGAAACTGTCACGTGTCTATCCATAAGTAGCACCAACCATTGGATTGAAAAGATAGCTGGAGAAATTTTGTAGCAATAGTTTGAGATGCATAGTGTTAGCCCTGCTTACAAGATTATGTAGGTAGGTAGTAGACGCAAAAGTCGCTGTTTTAGAAATTTTTGAAGTTTTATACCAGAAATGTTAGCAATCTTTTTAGCATGTTATTAGTATCTATATGTGCATAATATATTGTACCCAATACTTTGAATGGTTGGTTTTACACTTAGGGATTCGATAGAGTGGTTTTTCAGAACGTGAATTATTTGGAATCCTTGTTGATCTCTACTATTAAGTGCTACCATACTTAAAATAAGTTTCACTCAACCTGGATAAATCCTGAACTTTTTATGTACAATTCCTGCCACCAAGGTGCCACTGGTTGAGGAAGAGAACCTGTGTTAACATGTAAAAAGTATACACAACTTCAGTAAATAAATGTCTAAAATTTCAGAAGCTTGAGATAAAAAATGCACACGCCACATGAACTGTACTGTCACATGCTGTTTATGTTAGGTCTGCTGGCAACACTTAAAGGTTCAAACCATGATTTGTTGCTTTGTGGATGTAAGGATCATTTCAAGTCCTGCAATAAAATTATAAAACAGATGTGAAAACGGTAACAGTTGCAACTGTTAAGAAAAATGATTTGGAGCTTTCTGATCAATAATGCAGTCAGTTCAGAGTAAAGAAAGGTATTATCCATTTATTTCATATTTTTCAACTATACACTGAGTGGTCACAAGTAAATAGACACCTAATTTTTTGGCATTTAACTGATTTATGCTAACTAATTTGTGTTCACAGAGCACTATATAAATAAAAATGGTCCACACACTAATTACCTTGTGCTACAACATGCCTAGAACTCAAGGTTTTCTCAAATTGTCCGATTTTGTTAGAGGAAGGATAGTTGGTCAAGCAGATGGTGGAATAAGTCAGTGGAATCCCGCTTTCGACAGTCAACAGAATCATCGTGCAGTTCAGGAAACACGGCAGGGAAACAACTGAGCAGCATCCGGGTTGTCCTGGTCTATCGGAGAGGACAAAAGGGCTGTCAAGAGGAGCATTGAAATGGATCCCATATTAACGTATTGCAGAAGTGGGCAAA
>NW_013665845.1:673638-688174 GCF_000517525.1 Limulus polyphemus | reverse complement strand
GTCCTGGTCTATCGGAGAGGACAAAAAGGGCTGTCAAGAGGAGCATTGAAATGGATCCCATATTAACGATTGCAGAAGTGGGCAAAGTTGGTGGGATGAGCCCGAAATCTGTTCAACGGATTCTACACACATTGGGTTATCGTTGCAGAGCAGCTAGACGGAAGCCTTTATTAAGACCTGCCAACGT
Organism: Limulus polyphemus; assembly: GCF_000517525.1. NCBI lineage: Eukaryota > Metazoa > Arthropoda > Merostomata > Xiphosura > Limulidae > Limulus > Limulus polyphemus. The sequence continues at coordinate 687,987 of NW_013665845.1, read as the reverse complement.
AGTCAGACGAAAGAAGTGGGCAAGTGATATGATGACCAAGCCTCTGTACTTTAGAATAACCGTATTGGTCTCAGACGAATCAAGATTCGCTCAATTTTCGGACAGTGGAAGGATATGGGTCTGGAGAATGCCCAATCTCCCACCAACCCAAACAGCTCCCCAAACCATCACGCTGAAACCACCATGCTTCACAGTTGGCTGCAATCTGTTGAGCCAAAACTCTTAGTAAGAGCTTAGTGGAGTGCGTTGGCAACATAAATTTTGCGAAATACGTTGAAATATTTGAGGAAGGACTCTTGCCACTTTATTAATCAGGTTTCGTGGACAAGAACACAAAGTTGTTCCAGGAAGATGGAGCACCGTGTCACACTGCTAGAAACACCCAAAAGTGGCAGGAAGAAAATGGTATCCAGAAGTTGCCCTGGCCGAGCCAATCTCCTGACATGAACCCCATCGAAAACCTCTGGGCCATACTCGACCGGCAAGTCAAGAAACAACCAACAAAACCAACTTCGAAGAGCGATCTACTCCAAGTTTTGAAGCAAGAGTGGGCGAAAATCCCACAATCTAAAATCAACGAGATGATTCTCATGATGCCCCAAAGGATCAACGAACTCCACGAAGCGAAAGGAAGATCTACTAGATATTAATCAAATTATAAATATATCAATTAATGTGAATATGACTGAAAAATTTCATTTTTTCTAAAAAGGTGGTGTCTATTTACTTGTGACCACATTGTGTACATTGATGATCTTTACAGATTATAGAGTCAAGTATGTGTTTATGTTGGAGAAGAGAAAATAGAATATAAAATTTAACTAAAAACAAGCATTTGACATTTATTTAGGAAGTTCTAAAAGATATGCAAATGAAATATGAAACTTTAGGATGAAAAGTGGTATTTTAATTCTTAGCACAAAACAGCCTTTCAATGAAGGTTCACACAGACTGACTGTAGTAAAGGCTTTAGAAATTCACAGACAAGTCTTTAACTGAAATACTTTATTAAAAATTTGATTTTTTGTGCACAAAGGACATTTAATGTTTACTAAAAGATTACAGTTTTGTAAGATACGTGTAGTAAATTCAGAGTATTTCTATGTATAGCTTCACAGTACCATGGGTTATTCCAATGGATGAAACCACTCACAAAGGGTTAATAGGTACATAATGTTAGTTTAACTATACTAGTGTCACAGTTGTTTTTTTTCATTCAGTTAGGATTTTCTTTTAAAGATTTTTCTGATATTATTATTTTAAACATTTTTTCTTAGATCATCATCTATTTATGAAGCACCCTAATATTAATTTTACTTCATGATATTTTGTGTTTTACAAGTGGTTGTGATCCAATATAAAATGTTTTGTCAATGTACCAACACTGTGAGGAAGAAAAGAGTATTAGCTTGTTTGGAAGTTTAGACTTTGCAAGTTAATTAGAAAAAATAAATATAAATAAATAAATTCTAGATCCAATTCAAGAACAATAAGATCAAAATTGATTGATTTCACTAATTAGTAAATGAGGTAAAATCTTAAAATTAAAACTCATATATGTCTTGAAATAAGAAAAACAGTATTCTATTGCTTATGCATATTGTAATTTTCACCTCATCATAGTTTAGATCATGATTTTCCAAAGTATAGGTAGCAACCCCACTAAAGTTGTGTAAGGTTTGAACTGAGATTGCAAGCACTCTGGAAAATATTGTTACATTTTACCTAATAGGAAAAAAAATAAAATTATGACAATTCTGTATAAAGCATCACATTTTCATACCTCTGCGAAGCTATAACTTTCCTATACTGAAAATGTATTTCAGATAGGTACTTACCTGCTTGCACATAAATAGTTATTCTCATTCAGTGCTGCCCTCTATATGCCAACAAATTTTTACAGATGCCACAAGCCTTTTATCTCCCCTCAACTGGGATTGACTGATTACAATGAATCTCCCATGCAAATCATTATGAGACAACCCTCCACCATGTAACTCCCTCTATTCAGTTCTACTGAACTATCACTTCGAGTTTCGGCAAAAGATGGAAGCATAGGTTTTCAGTGGGAAAGAAGGGTGAGAAGTGTTAGAGGAGGTAAGTATCTATTTGAAATACATTTTCAATATAGGAAAATTAAAACTCTTGATATGGCACATTACATCCTCTCACATAAATAGCTAGAATCCCACATTGAATAAGTGAAGGGACTGGTGAGAGGAAAAGAAAGAACTATCCTTCAAAAGTATCCAAAGTATACTCCCTAAGATGAGATAGTCAGATTATAAGATCTGATGTGGGAGACCACACCACTTCTGAATCAGGTATACTCTTTGCCCATCATAGAAAGATGTCACACATATGGGCAGATAAACACATCCAAGTGGGAGAGAATTACAGTCAGATAGTGATTTGAACCGTACAATATTTATGAAACTCTATCCCAGAAAATACAAAAATGGGCAAAATTAAATCAACTACAATCCAAAACCCAACCACCAGGTACTGGCATCCATGTGTAATACATGTGTCAGGACTTATGTTGATTGATTCAACTCTAAATCCAGAGTCCAGCCACTGGAAACCAACATCCATGTGAGGGTAGGATGAGAGATCCCAATCAAAGGGGTGAACTGCAATTTTGGTGACTTCATATTGAAGGATATCATGTCATCTACACCAGCAGAACACCACTGTACTACTCTCAACTGAATGGTTTTATAATCATTTCTATATTTTGTTTGTATATCATTAACCCATTCAGGAGGTTGCCTCTATGGTCCATTACCCCAGTGGCTTGGAACTGGAAAGTGGTAAGGGCTCTCAAACTCCACTAGAAGAAAAGAGAGAGAGAGGGAGGGGGGGGGGCGTGGTGGAGAGTCTGGAGGAATGACAACACCTGAGAAAGTGCAATGGGTGACCATGAAACCCTGTCTTTAAAAGCAAACCATATCAATTTATTCAATACAAGGCATGGCAGGGATGGGCAGTTATCCCCTTCTGCTTTACCCATGCAGTCCATGGATGAGCACAGTTCAGGACAGGCAAACTCATGAAGCAATTCCATCTCGAGGATAAAACTACAAGTGATCTTGTAGAACACCCCATCTCTGCAATGTGCATTGTGTGGCCATGGAATTATAATACGTAAGCTGACATGGACTTACAGTGTGATTTTGATCGGTTAAAGAATACTTGGTCAGGCACCATTTGCCACAGAGTGGGATCCAAACAATGAGTAACAATAAAAAGGGAAAAGGGACCCTGAAAAGAAAGTAAAGCACAATAAAAAATACCCAGTCAAAGTCTCACTGAAGTCTGAAGAATGGCTACAGGTGGAAGATGATAGCTTGAAGAGGAAGAAACTGCAATCCTATGTTATGGATAGCAGTTTCACTTATCCAAGGCTTATCATGTTACTAAATGGTTAGTTCACAGGACTTAAACACTCCATTAATATTATAAGTGATATAGTAATTAGCTATGGTTATTACTAAGTATATATGTTTAGTTCTGATCTAGGTAGGTAGCTTGCTTTCATCAGAAGTTAATATACTTGTAAACAGCCTTCTATAATAAAACCAACATTCAATACATCCAAACTGCTTGTCTCTAGCACCAACAAATGCAATCTTCCTAAGATATCTTATCAAAAGCTTTCTTAAACTGTCTTAAAGCCTAAGTATACTAACTCCACTGACCTGCCCATTATCCAAGTCCAGGTTAAATGTAACAGACACAGAAATGACAATCAAAAATTCTGTCAACATATGATTAAAATGTGTGTACTCATCTGTGAAGTCGGATATATGCAAATTAACAAGTTTGATAATAGATGTAAACATGTGTACTCACCATAAAGTTGTAAGCATGAAAATTATCAATTATGTTAACTGATTAAAATGTGTACTCACCTATGGAGTCACAAATATGCAAGTTAGTAATTCTGTACTCACTTGTGGAGTCACAGAGATGACAGTCAAAGTTAACTTTTCTCCTCCTGACTTGATGAGATCAACTACTTGCTTGTGAGTTGCACCTTCTACATTAACACCATTCCTACAAAAAGTAGTAGAGCATATTTATGTCTGAAGATTTAACATTTAACTTCAAGCTACATAAAATATAGGTTTTCTTTATAGTTCTACTAACTACTTGTGACCTTCTCTTTCCAACAGATGTGTAAAACTTGTCACCTAAACACACGCTTGCTACATTTTGGTAAAAGCCATTGTTATAAAATATACCAGAAATATACAATATTTTTTCAAGATGAGTTAAAGGTGAAAATGTTGTTAGCCAGAGTTCTAACATAAAAATCAGTAAAAACAGTGTGTTATCTTTATGCCATGAACAAGTCTATAATTTAAAAGGAAATATGTAATCTACATATATAAAAATCATGTACAAAATGTATCTGACAACACAACTTAACTTGACAACCAGAACTGAAGTATCCTATATAAAAGTGTACCATTACATACATTCATTCACTTCTTTATTAAAATGCAAAGTTATGTAGTTGGTAAGCGAATTGAAATAAAAGTACCTTGTATAAACTTATCTTGAGACAAACATTTTATACCATGGATAGACAAAAAAGTATGTTACTGTTTTACACACAAGTGACATTTCAATCAAGCTTGTAGACAACAATACCTTAAAAATAAAAATTGTTCTCTAATTACTGTGATTATTTATATTGAAAAAGTTATTACATTACTGTAGAAATATTTATGGTGCAGTACTGCACACTCATCTAATACATGTATTGAAATGTATCACTGGCAATACAACTGAATAGTAATTAAAAGGTCTCTAAACAGACTTCTAATAGATGCCATATCAATATCTTTAATAGTAGTTCACACACTTACCCCAGTGGAAGTGTTTATCAGGATCTTTTACCATTACTTAATAAATTACATTTCCCAATAAAGGTTTAATAAGGAGTAAAATAATAAATAGCAATTTGCCAACATTCTTGGAAGGATTGCCACATCATCTTTAAAAGTAATGAAATCTGCCAACAATTAATTTAAAATGATTTTATAGGCTGAGATATAGGTACCCCCACACATACATGCTACAATTTGATAAAAGCCATTGTTAAAAATATACTGAAAATGTACAATATTTTTTCAAGATGAGTTAAAGGTGAAAATGTTGTTAGTCAGAATTCTAATGTAAAAAACCAGTAAAATCTGACTGTTATCTTGATGCCATGGACAAGTCTATAATTTAAAAGAAAAGGAAATATACACTCTTTCTCTCTCTCTCTCTCTCTCTCTATATATATATATATAAAGAAATCATGTACAGTAAATGCCCAAACGTTGAGGTACATGCAGGTACCCAGAAAGAGGGGGTGTACCTGGTGCAAATCACTGGGGTCCATGCACTTGGGGGGCCCAGGCTCAAGCAAATATTTTCCACACATATGATACCGAAGTCTTCCCTCTCTCTCAAAAAAAAAGTAGCATGTATATGCTGATACTGCATTTTGGTGAATCTTGCAATTAGTAAAAATAATATCCATAATTGTGGGAAGGGAGGGGAGTAAGAGAGGATGAGGAGCCCAGAACATTTGGGCTGTTACAGTACAGGTACAGGAACAGTGCCCAAATGTTGAGGTATGTGTACATGAAGAGTGAACTGTACATACCCAAATATTAAAAGTAACACATCATGGGCTAATTATTAGATAATTAAGATTGTGATCAAGCTTCTTATAACCACCTGGGTGCATAAAATATTTCGTAGTTAGTAAGTAATTTTATCTCAACCTAAGTGGCATCACCACCTTAATACAACAATATAAATAGATATATGGGATCTAGTACATAAAATTAAAGTATTATTCCATAATTACATGTATATTTTAAAGTGATTATAAAATCAATATAATTTTGAATATACCACTAATGTCAACCTTAATGTTTAGGAAGAATGCAACGCTCAAGTGCTAACATATTTTGTTTTGCACATGTGTGTACTTTTACCACAGATGATAATAATAATACATCTAGCTATTTAATAATGTTTATAGGGGAAAATATCTCTTATTAGATGCTATCTACTACCAACAAAAACAAGAGACCATTTGGCCCTTCAAAGCTGTTTCTGTATGCTCACCCACAAGAAGAAAAATTGAAAAAAGCTGTTTCAATATGCCCACCCAAAAAAAAAAAAAAAATTAAATCCATCCTTTATTTTTCAAGAAATCATTACTTCCCACTCCTAAACTCTTGTAAGGTGGCAATCTTCACTACTGAGCCAACAAATCATTCCATAAGTTAATTAGCATTATAAAAATAAAACTGCTTTAATTAGTCAATCCAATCTTTTCTAAATATTAAACTTGTATTCTCTTGTCTTTAGGATAAAGTGCAAAGAATCAGAAGCCTTTATCTTATTGATCCCTCAGATAATCTTGTAAATTTTAAAAGACTAGACATTACATTTATTTTTTAGAGAGAAGTTAAGGGATATTAACTTGCTTTAGCCTCATAACCTTCAAATCCCAGAATTATTTTAATAACCTTCCTCTGAACTCTTTTGAATAAACTCTTTTGTACAAACTATTCTAGATGAGGCCTATAAAGTGACTTGTATAAAGAGATAATAGAATTGACCTGAATCATGTAGATGTTAATCCCATAGTGGTAAGTAAAAAGAATGAAAAATAAAAAGAATAAGCACCTTTCAAGGCATTTCCCAGGGTTTTAAAGGAGGTCAAGGTTCAGATACATGCATGTTAGCCTAACTCTTAAATATTTGTGAGCAAGAACATGAGTACTGGTGAGTTGCTGTTGTTACTCCTATTTTTAGAGGGTGAAAACAGTTACTCTGGAAAATATAGGCCAGTCAGTCTAACTTCTGTAGTAGGAAATATTCAAGAGTCTGATAAAAGTAGTTTTATACAATAATTTTGAGAATTATATCATATATGAAAGCTAACATGAAGTCAAAAGGAAATCTTGCCTTACTAAGGTTATCGTTCTGTTTCTTTCAAGGGTGTTACTTATTATCTAGATGGAGGAAAGGGTGTGGATACAATGTTGTTAGATTTTCAAAAACTTCTGTTGAGGTTCCACAGAAAATATCAGATACTAAAATTACAACAGTAGGAATTGGAAAAGAACCACTTAAATGAATTGTAGGGTGGTTGGTTTAAGAGAAATAAAACAGCTGTTATTAATGGAGACCAGTCAAATTGTATTTTATTACTGGTGTGTGTGTGTTTCATGTATCACAGGGATAAGTGTTTAAGCCATTGATTTTTCTTATTTACATTAATAATACTGATAGAAGCAGAATTTGAAAATTAAACAAGTTTGTTGATGACAAACTCTGGTATTTCTAGCTGCATTGAAGATGCTGAGGAAACAACAGAATGATCTGGATCAATAACAAATTCATTAGTTGAAAAAAGTAGCTTTATTACAAAACAAAATGCAAATGCAAGGGCACAACATAATTATTAAACACTTTTAACTTATAAGGATTCTACTGTCAGCAATATATAGAAATGAAAATAAATATAATTACAGTAATATATACAAGAGCTAAACTCTTCTGACTGATATATATTCATCTGCTCATACTCTTAAGATGGTACTTGGCATAACCAACATAGAACCTTCTACAGTCTCTGCACATATACAAGCAAATGAATCATGAACAATAGGTAATTGTAGGGTGGTCTTAACAGTGGAAAACATTATTTAATCTAAGAGCAGGTTTAAAGATAACCTACAGTTCCACTTGAGGATAGTACTGGTGAAATATTCTTGTAAGATGTTTTATGATAATTATACACTGTTTTTCTATATATGGTATAAAGTGTAAATTAGGTACATAGGTACAATGAGCAGTGTAGGACAGTTCACAAGTTTTTGTAAAAAAATAAGTGTGTGATTTTTTCAATTATGTTTAAGGTAGCCATTCTAACTTGGGATGTTTTGTAGGAAGGAAATCTCCCTGTGAAGGATCAGGTAAGTGTAACAAACAAACACTTCAGAAGGTTACATTTATAACTAAATTAAATAAAGCTATCAAACTGAGTAAAAAGGTCTGTAAATGTCTTTTTTCCAAAAGAAAGGAATATAAAAACCATTGGAGTCATGGATGACCAAAACATCTAAGACTAAAAGGTAGAGTATGGTTAACTTCAGTTTTGTAGGTGAATTTTATGGAAGAATTTTGTGATTTAAGATAATCCAAAATTTCTGGGTATGTTCTTAATGGAGAATAATAATAATAAAAAGTGTTCCAACATACCTTCTGTTGTAGGCAGATTTGAAGTCTGCAGGAACACCATCTATTTGTTCATATAGAGTATTGTTTAAAAGGAAATGTTTTTTTTTTTTTTTTTTTTTTTGAGAGTTGCAACAAGGGTTTCAGGATAGTTTTAGACAATCTGTTAACTAAATTAGTGTTACTAATACTTTTACAGAGACAAATATCAAATGTTTTATCAAGGAAATATTGTTGAACAAAGAAGTAATATAATAACTAACCATTATGTGATTGTTAAGAAAAGGGTGTTGGCTAATTTCACAAGCAAAGTAACAGGAGTCAGGTGTTGTACATTTATTAATAATGAGAGGCTGTATAACATGTACCAGAAATTTTGCCAAGGTAGTTATTTTGACTCATCCAAAGATTTTACACCACCTTAAAGTACGAGCACATAAACATAAGAAGATACAAAAAACAGGTAGATGTCAATAATCCTTCTCAGTCTGCAATACTTCAGCATAATAAGCATACAGAACATTCAATAAGTATATCAAAACATTACAAATATTATTACAGCTAAGTCAGAAACTTAACTTGTAATAAAAAATACACTACAAATTAAACAATTTTCTTCTCTCTCTTTTTCTCTTAGTAACACAAATCTTCATACAACTTTAAATTGTTCTAAGCTTGTTATTCATACTGAATTCTGTACATGTGACACTATAATTATATTTGTTTTCATTTCTATAGATTACTGTGTGTGTATCAATATATGTTTAGTGGATGAGACAACCTAGATGGACAAACAGGTCCCTTGTTGTCCTTAAATGTTATGATGATGGTATTTTTGTTATTCAAAAGATTTAATAAAAAAGTTTTGTGATTTGGATCAATTGGTAAGTTGGACAACTTAACCGAAGAAAAGAATATTGGCATAATGGTTGATAACCTTGTTAAGGCAGTGATCTATTGCAAGTACTAAACAGAGTATTTGGGCATCTTTATAGATATATATAGATTATACATCAAAACAACTAAGTTATTTTAAAAAATCATCAGTTAGGCCTTACTTGGGCTACTATGCACAATTTTGGTCTTATCTAAGAAAGTATATTAACTTATTAGAAAGGGTTCAGATGAAAGCTACTAAGATAATTCTGGGGATGGAAATGCTGTCTTATGTGGATGGATTAAGATCTCTTAGATTACTAAACATGCACTACCATTTTAAATTATAATAAATAATTAAAAACAATGTTTTGTATTTACACAATAAAAGTTTATTGAAGCCATGTGGCTTCCACTTTAATATAAAAATATCACTCTACACGTACATATTTTGATGTGATATAATAAAAAAATATATACGGCAAGATATATTACAAATTATTATTGTCTTTATTATACCAAGGAAATATGCAAATAACAATGAAGTAATGCGGCCAGGTGAAAGTATAAAATAGTCGTGTAAGTTATTCTTGAGGATGATGTAGATCACGTTGAAACATGTACATGTAGAGTGAATTTTCTATTTTCAAGTGGAAGCCATACAGCTTCAATAAAGTTTTTATTGTGTAAATACAAAACTTTTTTTTTTTTTATTATTTATTATAATTTAAAATCTCAGATTATTTTCTGGAAAGAAAAAGAAAAGATCTTTAATTAAAGTTTACTAACTAGAATTGGATAACATAAAAGCCTATGATTACTTTGAGCTGTATCCTAAGGACAACAGACCTAGAAGACAGTTTCCTAAGATTCGAAATACAGACTTGGGTTCAGTTAAGATAATTTTATATTTTTTTCCCCCCAAGAGTGATTAGCAATGAAATGAATTTTCATCAGTAGTTGTGGAAGTTTAAGAATTTCTGAAAAACAGAGGGTGGTTTTAAGGTTTTTGTTTTTATGTTTCTTTTTTCTCAGGCTTGCGTGTGCAATGAGAGCCTTGAAGGCCCAAGTAGTGCCTTGTTACCTCTATGTTATGCTATGAAACATTCAAACTGAAGACATTCTCAAAGAGTTGAGCTTGTTTTTTCCTACAGATGACCTGTTTCAGAATACATGGACAGCTTGTATAAACTGTCCATGGGAGGTTTGTTAATAGTAGAAATGAGAGGTTGGAGTTAAGAAATCCTAAATATTGGAGGAAATCATTATAATTCATGGAAACTCGTGTCTAGGCTGGTTATTATTCAAAATATTTTCCCTGTTAGTTGTTAGCTTGTAGAATAATTTGTTTATTGGTTTACGCTAGAAAGTTTGAACTCCAATTTTTGTTGGAAAATTTTATCAATGCAACTGGCTATATTTAGGCTGTCTAATTTTTGTTTGTTGGGCCAAATGTTTTTTTTTGTCACATAGCCTTTTCCTATATTACACTCAACGTACATTGTATGATGGTTAGACCTCACTTAATCTAACAGATTATGTTGTGGCTACTTCATAACCTAACAAAATATTAGAATTCACCATTCCACAATTTCGTAATTCTATTAAAAAATTTATGTTATGCTCTTTTAGTTTCATGAAATGTTTAAATGAAATACCATATGACACTGGTAATAACATTGGTGGAGAAATTAATTAAAATTGGGTATGATATCTCATATGCAAGTAATAAGAAAGAGTAAAGTAAATGTTCTGTGTTTAACTTAAACTTTAAGGATGTAATAAATACTTAAATTAAAGCACTAATGACAATTATTTTGAATAGAATATTGTTCAAAAACACACACTAGCAATAGCAGTATTAAAATTCTAGTCGTTAAGAACAATGGTTAGAACTCATGAGTACTAATACGAATAGAAGTAAAACAAAGTACAAGACTTACTGCTTCAACAACTTAAAAGTTGAAGAAGTACTAGTATTACTGAATAAGTGAATTATATCAATCCCACTTTTTAAAGTCCCCTATTCATTACAGTACTAGTAGTAGCTTCTAATAACAATGAAGATCATCTATGACTTTCTGTATAAAGTGCTTACTTTTTCTGATATTCTAACAGCTTACAAAAATTTACTCACACTTCCAGGATACGATCCCCTTTTCGAATACCAGCCTTTTCAGCTGCTCCCCCTTCTAATACAGCACTAACATGTTGAAGGGGTGCGTACAGCTCACCATTAATACTTTTGAAAGTACCACCCTCACTAACTTGTCCTCGAACATTAAAACCAAATCCTGTATCTGTTTTATAGATGGACACTACTCTCGGGCCAAAATTGAATTGTTTTTCCTCGTTTGTTGGACTTCTATCGGAATCACTTTCCGCCATGATGGGGGGTGTTTGACTCATGGTTAGGTACGAGTTAACTGATTACCTTAGTTTAAGCAGAAAAAACCAATAATTTCTTTCATGACAAGAAATCCATAAAAAATTGATTCCAAAGTATTTTTACTACATCAATTGTTATGAACACTACCAGTGCCTAACGTATAACCGTAATTTATAAAAAATAATTTCCAATAAAACAAAACAAAAAATTTTCATTCATGTATCGATTCTCTTTGCCAGGTAAATCTTTTCCAGGGATAGAGGGCACATGGCATTTTAAGAAAATGTAAACACTATATGATAATTTTATTTACCCACGACATTTTCCAAATGGAAAATATCTTATAACTAAATATAGTTAACCCTTTCATATATATTTACTATACATTGAAGTAACTGTGTATAAGAGATTCATTTGCAATTCATTTCTAAAGAAGGAAAGAAAGTATGCTTTCCAATGGTGCTTGGATTATAAGATATCTATCAATTATTGTAAATTGTTATCTATCTTCTAGCCTATGTGATTTCTTAGTGTCATTAAGATCATTTAGTCAGCAGTGCATGCTCGCCAGATTTCAAAACTATATAACTGAGAAGCCTTAGGCGTTACAAACTAAAGGAAGTAACTGCGCAAACAAACTGTGCTTAAGGAAGCCAAATCCAAAAATCGTGATAGTAATTTCGACTTGAAACGTTGGACCCTAAACTAAAATTTAGAATCAAATGCAACTGAGGTTGCTCAGAAATACATTTCTCTTCATTCCGCTCATGGTAAGAATTATTTGAAAAAGCTACGAAAAAATTGATCAATACTGATAATTTTGAAGAACAGAGTGATAAGAAGTGGCTGCAAGCACAAATCGGCGGGAAAACTTCGAACGTCACATTTTATATTTAAGCATCCCCCAACGGCCAATGTCGGACTTATGGTCCTTCAGGGTGGCGGGGGATGTATAGACCCGTTGTTTTGATTTAGATGTGGGGGGAAAACTGGAGAACCCCGAGAAAAACCACTCTCACTGGCTGGCGCCGTATAGTTACCAGACCAGAGCCCAATTAAGAGTGACTGATATTAAAACCAACAGATAAAAAAGGAGGAAGGAGTAGACTGCATGGTGAGGGACTGATGTAGTAGGAAATCTGTCTTATTAAACAAGCGACTGAAGGCGGTGGGTTGTTTTCGAGATAGTCTGTCGTGAGATGAATCTTCGTCTTTGCTGGTCGAAGGGCAGCGGAAAAAAGAGAATTGGGTACAGGATTCGTCTGTATTGTTCTTGGGCAATGATTGATAGTCGGCGGAAGTATCTATCAAAAGGGAGTTTGACGAGCTGGGTGATGGGTATTCGGGCTGGAAGGACAATGTTGTTTGAAGAAGCTTGACGACTGGTTATTGTCTTTTGAGGTTTCGATCGGTAGCAGAGTCTGTATGACTTTCTTTCTCTTGTGTGGTTTAGTTTGGCAGACTAGGTGGCTGCAGTAATGGCATCTGTCATGTTAGAGTCGTCTCGTGCATTAGTCGAAGGTGATTGAATGTCCTGGTCGATGATTGTAGCTGGACTCCGAGTTTGAGTCGACTGGTGAACGATTGAGGGGTAAGTGCATATGAGTCTACAGGCGGTTTTTTTCAGGAAGTGGCTGTTCAGCGATCGGAACTGTGAATAACGGGAAGGTTTACGGTGTGGTTTTTTTCTGCTCTAAAGTGAAATAAATGGTAGGATAAGCCGTAAGTCCAAATGTGGTTTGAGGTTTGCTGCGAGGCTGTAATTATCTTGATGAAATGAGATGGCTTCCCTGCAGTTCTTGACTTAATTCGGTGGCCTGGAGTTTTATATTTAATGTCTGTTTTATCGACGTTTTGATATCTTCATGGTTTACAGATGGATAGACCCCTCTTAGAAACACGGTAAATAGGTAGCATTGGCTCTCGAGAATGCTGCAGGAAACTGGTGGGGTAGATCACCATGGGCTACAAAGGTATTTTAGGGCAGATTTTGATGTGGGTTGTACAAAAATTCTTAGTATTCTGATCTTGGTGGGATCGATTGACGCCCCGGGTTTGTATCGGCCGATGACCTCGCGCGGCAGGAAGGTAAGGGGTAATCCGTCTAGGATTGCAGGCAAATTAGACATGGCGGTCGAAGGAGAGAATGCATAGTTAAGCACATCTTTCTGGTTTAATGTCTAAGAGGAGAATATTACCAAAATACGAATCAATACCAATGAATACGAATACCGTCTAAACAAGCATACAGAAATTATGGTATATAAATAAGCTGATGTTCAATCACACTAGTAGATGGATATACAAAATAATTAGACTTGGGCGTATTTGTGTCTGTGTGTGTGTGTCGGGGAGTGTAGGTAGAGAGTGGTATATTGTACGTTTTTAGAATTGAAACTTAACCTGACCAAAGTGAATAAAATGTGGAGATAATCGTTCACTAATTATTCACATTTTATTGTTATATCGTTCAAACTTGCGTCTAAAAAGTCAAATATCAAAACAAAAACTGAAACTGATTTTGATACAACTTTTTAAGTGTGTGTCAAAGTTGGTCTATTTTGACGATGATTCATTTCCGTTTTTACAGTAAAGTTGGTCAGAAAGTTAGATAGTTTAGCTCAAAAAACAACCAGAAATATTTGAAAAAGAGCAGTAACAGACAGAGTACACACAAATGTTTAGCAAAAGGAACAATGTATGAGCTTCAGCATGAGCTTTATTCATGTTTGAATAACCTTATTCAAGATCATAAACAACAGTATATTTTGCTTTTGCCCGGCATGGCCAGGTGGATAAGGCGCTCGACTCACAATCTGAGGGTC
>NW_013665845.1:654236-673003 GCF_000517525.1 Limulus polyphemus | reverse complement strand
TAGCCCAAGAGTTGGCGGTGGGTGGTGATGACTAGCTGCCTTCCCTCTAGTCTTACACTGCTAAATTAGGGACGGCTAGCGCAGATAGCCCTCGTGTAGCTTTGCGCGAAATTCCAAAACAAACAAAACATATTTTGCTTTCAAATAAAAAGAAGATTTTTCTTTTTTATTTCCAGATTTTTTTCTATTATTATTGTTTAGGAAACTCTTAGCCCTCTTATTCTTGATCACTTTCTTTCAAAGGAGATTCCTTCGAGGCCAAATCTCCATGCACTGCATTTAATACACTTGAAAATTATTTAACTTTGCAATTGCAGTTATTAGGAGGAAATAATCATTTTCTGATGTTTCCACAATTGTTTATATACTATCAGGGTATAACATAAAAACAATCGATCAGCTTTTGTTCAGAAAATGGGAAATATTGGCCAACGGAAACAAAAAAATAAAAATGTTGAAAGAAGTTACTGATCTACAATAACCAATTTATCATATTTTCAGTAAATTATAAAATTTCCGAATGTTACATACTCAAGATTTATCACCCATCTAGGCCTACATGCAAGGAATACATCAGCTAACAATGACTTTCAGGAAGTCAGAAACAGTACTATTAGGGCTGAAAGTAGTGAATTTAATTGCAATGAGCATTTTTTATTCAGTAACAAATTTCAACTCTTCGTTTGTACAGATGATGAACTATTAGAGGGAAGGAAAACAAATAGGACAGAGAAGGGGGTGAATAATAAGCTTATGGAGGTTATATGTAATTCTTTGACAAGGCATGCAGATAGGGAAGTCTGTGGCGTAAATAGGAATATAAATAATTAGGGGAATGGGTGGAGGATACAGCTTACAGAGCAAAAGATATAATAAAGGGGGCTAGCAATGATGCAGTTATTATTGTACATGTAAGGGCTAATGATGTAGGGAGATGTAGGTCAGAAGAGCTAATTGATAAGTACAAGAGGTTGATAAAGGCATTAAAAAGTTCCATGACTAATTGTGTCAGAGATACTGCCGAGAATTAAAAGAGTGGATAAAATCATAAGTATGTCACAAGGGCTGAATGCCAGACTTAGGTTAATATATAAGGATAAGCAGATTGGCTGGTTGGACATGTGGGATCAGTTTAATGGGAGAAGCGAGCTTCATGGAATGGATGGTTTCCATTTATATTGGGTAAGGGCTGGCTTGTTTGCAAGGGCTATTAACTCAGCTGTAAGAGAAGTTTTAAACAAGGATTAGACAGTGGTGAGGGCCAGGATGAATTCAAAGGAAAAGAAAAATACAGAAACGTTTAGCATAGGAAATGAATATAGAAATAGTTCTAAGGGCAGGCTTACTTGTTACTATTGTAATGTTAGAAGTATAAGAAATTAAACAGATTACTTTATAGCGCTGGTAGGAATGGAGGATTTTGATATAAGAGGAATGACTGAAACATGATTAGATGCAGATGATTTTGATGACAGAAATTTCTTTGAAATACACGGTTATAAGTTATTTAATAGGGATAGATTATTAAAAAAGAGGGGGAGGAGTGGCTTTTTATGTAAAGTGTGAGTTACATCATGGGGAAGTTGAGGATATCAAAGATGATAACAAGGAGATTGAATCCATTTGGATTTCTATTAACAGATATAAATGGAAAAGGATTTTAGTGAGAAATTGTTACAGACCAACAGATGATACTGATGAAATTAATGAGACTTTACAATGAAATTAAGATTTCACCTGTTAATGAGGTCGTAATTATGGATGATTTTAATTTCAGACATATAGATTGGGAAATGTTAGAGTCAAACCTTGAGAGAGAAAGAGTTTTGGAAACTGTTGAAGATGAGTTTTTCACCAATTAGTCAAGGAACCTACTAAAAACAACGATATTTTAGATTTATTGTTAACTTCTAATATTGGAATGGTTGAGAGGGTGAAAACTGGGGAGTAGCTAGGTGAAAGTGATCATTGCTCTATTAGGTTCAATATGTTGTTGCATATGGAAATAAGAAATAGTGATATTTTGGTTACAAATTTCAAAACAGAAAATTTTGAAAGGATGTGACAAGCACTATCTGTTGTGAATTGGGCAGCTGAATTATTTGGAGACACTGATCAGATGTGGAAACATTTTCAAAATACATTTTTAAATATACAAGATAAACATATTCCTTATAGAAACAAAAGGGTGGCTCCAAGTATAAACCAGTTTGGCTGATAAAAGGTATAAGGATAAAATTAATGAAAAGCATCACAAATTTAATAAATTTAAATTGACTGGTATGGCGGGAGATTTAGAAGATTATAGAAGATCAAGAAAGTTGGTCGAACAGGAAATTAGGACATCAAAAAGGGTACATAAAAACGGTTGGCTGAAATTGTAAAAATTAATTCTAAGGATTTCTTTAAATACATTAAGCATAAACAAAATATTGGGATAGGGATAGAACCTTTGAAGGATGATAAGGAAGGCTCGTATCTGATTATGAGATGGCTGGGTTATTAAATTCTGCTTTTTTTTTCAGTTTTTACTAACGAAGATTTAAGCAGTATTCTACATCTTGAACAGTTGATAGATGGAAACAAGATCGAACAAGATGACTGCATTAATTCTGAGCTTGTCAAGAAAAAATTGGGAAGTTTAAAGAAGGATAAGACTCCTGAGCCAGACAATACTTCCCCAAGGGTTTTGAAGAAGGTTAAAGATTGGATATGTGAGCCACTTGTTACTATTTTTGTAAGTCCTTGAATAGTGGGCAGGTGCCAGAGGATTGGAAGTTGGTTTAATGCTACTTCTCTTTTCAAGGAGGGGAAAAATGCTCCAGTAATTATAGGCCTTTTAGTCCTACATCAGTTACGGAAAAGTTTTGGAAAGTCTGATAAAAGATGTTTTGCAAGGAATTTAACAAAGTTTAGTCTATTTTTTAGATAGTCAACATGATTTCACTAAGTGAAAATCTTGCCATACAAAGTTTTGATATTTTTTGAAAAATATTACTTCTTATGTAAAGGAGGGTAAGGGTGTAGATTTGGTGTATCTGGATTTTCAGAAAGCATTTAACAAGGCTTATAAAAGAATTTTCTCTATAGGTGTGGGGGATAAGTAGTTAATTGAATGGAAGAGTGGTTGGATAGAAGAATACAGAGGGTTATTATAAATGGAATTCATTCAAACTGCATTAATTTCACAAGTGGGGTACCCCAGGGCTCAGTCTTGGGATCTTAGTTCTTTTTGATTTACATCCGTGACATAGAGAAAGGAATGGTCAATACATTACTTATATTTGCTGATGAGTCTTCGATATTGCTGGCTGTGAGGAGGATGTTGCTGATTTACAAAAGGATTTAGATCATTTAGTGAGTTGGGCGAATAAATGGCAGATGGATTTTAATAATAGATGTAAGGTAATGAATGTGGATTACCATAATTTGAATTATAAGTATAATTTGGATGGGAATAACTTTAACAGTTATGAAAAAGAGGGATCTTGGTTTAATGGTTGATCAGTCTCTTAAGCCTATCAAAGTATTAGTAATCATTTGGAGAATAGATCAATTCACTTAAGACATTACTACAATGATTTAATGTTTAATGTATAGAAGTAATTTAAAATACTTTAAAGCTGTTGTAGTGCTTGTTATGTAACAAGTGTTTACTAGATTGTAAGGTATTGTATTTTTTAAGCAGTCCAGTTGCAAGTGATGTTTAGTGTTTGACTGGTGTTCATTGCTTAAATGTTTTATGTAATTGAACCTTTTGTTCATTTGCAGCAATTTCAAGCAGTTCCTACCAAAACATTGAAACGCCTCATAATCATATTTGTTTTGAATTGTGAAAATCACATATGATATGTGTTTGATTGTTTAAAGAAATACATTATTACCAAAATATAACAGATTATAGTGTATTGATCACTTTGAATGTGCAGAAGGTCCACGAAGAATTTTTTCTTGTTTGCTGTATTTTGTAATTGTTGAATTAAAAGTTAAATATGAAAAACTCTCAAACATCGATATAAGCTTCCTTCATAGAATGTTTCTTGTTCTTGAATAGCTTCATCTTTATGTAATGCTTATGCTCTTTACTTTCAACATGATTTTCTTAAAAAATGGTTTGTAATAATTTTCATATACATTGCATTTTATTTGTTTCTGTCCAGGTTTCTTCAATTTAACAATTATATCTTTATGAAACTTATAATCTCTAACCAATATTTCTCTTTTAACTTCACCGATAAGAAACTTTATTAACTATTAAATATATAAATGATCGAATATAAATTTTCCATGCATCATAAATATATTGATATTATAATCGAATTTACAATTTCTGCGACATACGCATATCCTCTTCTCTGAATATCTATAACAGATCATGTTTTCAGAATTTCATTTCAGGACAATTAACTTCTATATACTAATAAAAAATCATATTATACTAAGCAGTTTGTTTATATATATATATCTTAAAATTTATTAATATTTTTAGATCCACCAATCTCTCTAATGAACTGTTTCATTTCTCTATCTTGCAATTTAAAAGAGATAAGATAATTACAACTCCTTCTGATATTAATTTGAGTTGAATAGTAAGATTGCGATCGATAAATTATTGATGCATTGTCTTTCTTCCTTTGTAAAAAGTCAACTATTTTATAGCGTTTCTTTTGAGTTACGCAATCATAAAAAACAGCTAGATTTTTGTTTACTGAGTCTAAGCTATCATGATATATTATATCTTCTAAGTTATTAGAGAATAATGTTTCTTTCTTAATTTCTTATATAATTCTATAAATCTTTCTTTTCTTATTTTGATTTTTGATATATTGAAAGTTATATTCATCTACATCATCAAAGAGTGTAAAGTTATCTTGTAAGTTTTCATATTTAAGTTTGCCCATAAGTACAGATTATCTTAGTTTAATTGATCATAGATTAGGTTTATGAACAAAGAAAAACGTGAAGAGAATAGAAAGCATAAAAAGATGCGTTTCATGAAATTACAATACCATAAATCGAACCTCCATATGAATCAACAGCTGTCAAAGAACCAAAAACGTATAGAGTTGATTTAGATGAAGGATTAGATGTTTCATTTTTAGAACAAGAATTTTTATTACCATACGAATTATTTAATGAATCTGAGTTAATTGAAGAAACGGCTGAAGAGTAAATGAATCATTGGACAATAAAAAAGCTAGGACAAATATAAAAATTTTAAAATTTTAAAAACAAACAGATATCCAGAAAGAAGAAAATAACTGAAAGAAATATATACTAGAAGAATTTAAAAACTTAATTAAGAAGTAATAAGTCGTATTAAATTATATATGGAAAAATTAAACGTCTTGAGAGATGCATCCAAAGTTATAAAAATAAGTGGTAATGAGTACCTGATAAGTTAATAGCAGGCGCCCCCCAGTGGCATAGCGGTATGTCTGTGGACTTACAACGCTAGAAACCGGGTTTCGATACCCGTGGTGGGCAGAGCACAGATAGTCCATTTGTAGCTTTGTGCTTAATTTATATAATAGCAGGCAAAAAAAAGAAGCTATATATAATCAATTGTTTGTTTGAAATTAATCACAAAGCTATATAATCAAATCATTTACTTAAATGAGAGATAACAAATGAGTTCAATTAAAGACAGCGTGTATTTAATTGATGGTGAAAAACATTTGAAAACGGCATATAAAAAGCAAGTAGCTGTTTCACTTAAAATAGATAAATCTGAAAAGCCTAATCATAAATCTTTTTAACAGAAACATAAATCAAACAGATAAATGGTGGAAAGAGGAACATAATATTAAAAACACAATGGAGGCTCTTTACTATTTTTTATCCCTATATTAATAACAACTGGCAAATCGATTGCCGCTGGTTCAGCTGGTGGGTTGGGTTTTTGGGTGCAGAAAAAAAAGATAATTGACAAAATCAGTGGATCTAGAGTTCCTAAAGGATGTGATTGTAAAAACAGTTGCAAAAAGGAGTAATTCGAAATTAGGAAGGACCGTGTTGAGTAATGAAGATATAGAGAAAGTAATGAAAATGCCCCCAGTGGCACAGCAGTATGTTACGGACTTATACTGCTAGAAACCGGGTTTCGATACCCGTGGTAGGCAGAGCACAGATATCCCCTTGTGTAGCTTTGTGTTTAATAACAAACAAACAACAATAACGAAAAATGAAAAACGCTTTAAAGACGCTTATCCTATTGATTTATTACGTAATAAGATAAAATCATTTGAAAGAGGGAGTGTTGATTTAAGTAAAAGTACAGGACATGGTACTCATTGAGTTTGTTATTACAATGATCCAAAATATAACTTCGTTGAATATCTAAATCCTTAAAGAGAATATGAAATAAATGTAAAATTTTCTAAAGATATAATACCAAAAGAAATTGAACAATATTCAAGATCAAGAGAAAAGAAATTAGTTACAATTCAATATAGGTTTATTGTATCAAATACATAAAAGAAGAAATCGGTCATAGTTTTTTATGAAGTGTCATGTACATTTACTCACGCAACGAGTGAGTTCAGCGAGAATTATATTTTAATAAATGACATGACTAATAGTTTCAGATTCTAAAAAAAAACAGAATTCAGAGGTGCTTCCAATATAATTTTAAAAATCCTATCGAATTAAATAATGCAAATTATTCTTCAGCATTAAAATATATTTCATTGTGGGTATCATGTAACAATATTGAGAAAAAATTTAACAAAAGTACTTTTAAATATTGTGATGGATATAATTGAAAAAGAGTAACGATTGAAAATGGTAATTACATTCTAGACGAAGTAAATAATATTTTAGTTAAATTATTCAATGTAGACAATCCATCTATAAAATGTGAGATTCAATTTGCATCTTAGAAGTTTAAAATTAAATTGACTCTAAATTATCAGACTGACTTATCTGAAGGGAAGCTGTACGAAATATTAGAATTAGAATCAAAAATCATTATGATCAAGAACATAGAGGAAACTATATAGCTACATCTCTAGAGGTGTAGATGGCATTCATTGTGATGTAATCAATGTAGTATTATACAATAATGAGTTTAGCTTTTATATTCCTCTATTCTTCTAATCCACCTGGAAGTTTAAGTAAAACTGAAAAAATGCATCCATTATATGCAGAAGTTAACAGATCAAATTTTATTTATAAAATAAGAATGAAGATTACAGATAAAAATGATCATGTAATTGACTTGAACAAACAACGAATTTATAAATAAATTGAAATAATTTGGGATCTAACAGAAAGTTTTGAATAAAAGCAACATCATGAAAATATAGTCGTTATCGCTGAAAATAAGAGTCAGCTAGATATGAGTTCAACATTAAATGTATAGACGATAACATATTAACTTCTAATGGTTATAAAAGTCCAGAGATACAACTCTTGAGTAGATTTTTTTACTTTATTACGTTTTGATCACTCATATGACCATTATCAGGTAATTGTCGTCTGTTGTATGAAATCTTTGTCTGGAATTCAATATTACGAAATAGGACGGTTCCTTAATTGGAATAAACAATGTAACACTCCTCAATACAGAAAATATTTTTACAAGAGCTGTAGTACATATTGGTAAAACGTTGATTGAAGAAATTGAACTACCCTGCCCCGCTCATATGTATAAGGATTAAAAAATTTCACAAACGATCAGAGCACGAATGAAGCATCTATTGTACTCTTCTACATCGATACCTCAAAAAGTTCAAGTAAATAGGTGTTAACATCAGATGACAATGAATCAACAACGTCGGATGGTGAGGATGGTAAGGATAAGATGGACAAATTGGTATAAATATTTAAACATAATGCTTCATAAAAGAGGGCTTTAGATTTATATATTCTAACAAAAAATAGTAATATAATAAAATAATGGATATCGATTAAACAATATTTTGCATTCTTTAATGATTTCAGAAAAAAATATTTCAAATATCTATGTGAGATTTGTTCTCTGGAGAAAAAGAATGATTTATGCTGATATAGTTAATTAAAATTCTGAAATTCTTATAAGCGATAGTTTGTTATGAATATCAATTTATAATCTATCTCGAACAACAAGCTTAATGTAATAGTTTTACTCTAAATCCTGAGGTTGATGTTGAAATCAGTTGAAGTGGCGTAAGAGTTATTAAAAGTAATGTAATAGATCAAGTGATACATATATCGTAAATACAGCAAGCAATGAAATTAGAAACATCTACGTTATTCCCCGGTTCAGAGATAAGAAAAATAATCATAACGAAAACAGTAATATTTTCGATAATCTTGATTATTACGAACATGGGTTAGAATTAATAATGACAAATATTCCATTGAAGATTACAAAATTTCATTCAGAGATTATTCCAGATATTACTCAGATTTTTAGCAGCCGAGTTAAATAATGTCAGTATGGAAATTAGATGTTAAATAAAGTATCCCATTTACTGAAAATTGTATCCAATAAATTGTTTCGACATTTCGAACCACATTTCTTATAATAATATGATGAATTTGAAGATTGAGTTCTTCTTGCAACTCAGACAAACTCCAACGAAACCATATAGATTTTATTTCTTATTAGTTGAAAAGAGAAAAGGAATAACGAATGTTTGTAATAAAACCTTTGAAAGAATGACACTTATTTAATGATAATAAATGTGCTTTTTTTGTTTCCATATGGTAATCTACATAAAAAGCATCCCAGTATCCTAAAGGTCCACCTAGAAATGGTTTTAAATTGTTTAATTGTGATATTGAATATAAACAATTATAAAGTGTTAAAGAGGCAACCGACAATAATGATATTATTAATCTATCACTAATGGAAAAATACGTTCATAGTAAAACTAAAACAGATGACGAACCTCTGAATAATGTTTTAAACCCACAAGCTAGTACCAAAAAATTTTATAATTTTGATGTAGCCCCCAGTGGTACTGTGATGTGTCTGAGAAAATATACCATTAGAAACAAGCTTTCTGTACCCGTTGTTGGCAGAGCACAGATAACTTTTTGTGTATTTGTATGCTTAATAGCAAACAATAACAATAATTTTGATGCTGATAAAAAAATAAAAACATATAAAGGAATTGATAAAAGAAAGTGACACAGTCAACAAAGAGTATATAAATAAAATATTTCAAAATAAAAATTTTGACCAGATTGAGGATTTTATTAAAACATTAGAAACTGTTATAAGTGGATTAGAAGGAAATTCGAAAGATTCATTTGATAACATCAAATTAAGTATTATTAACTTGAATGCTTAAACTATGAGAAAATTATAATACTTGGAAAATAATTCATTAATACTGAATAAAGATAAAAACTGATGCAAATTAAAATATTATAATAAATTTAATAGAACCGGATGCAGAATTTGCAATTAATAAAAAACATGTAAATGATATAACTCAATTAACCAGATGTTTAAATATTTCATAAATTGACAAAACATAGTCAAGTTTGAATCTTACGTGGATTTAAAAGTAGATTATATAGCTAGAAAGTTTCCATTGTATGCTCTAGAAATTTAAATAAAATAAAATATTTTCAATCATAGAACGATTAATTCTGAGTTTATAGATACGAAGTAGATAATTAATAAATTGGAGAAAAACAATGAGATCCATTTGAAATAAGTGAAAATACTTATCAAAACTTATTTTTGTTAATGGGATAACCTGTATGTGTTGAAACACAAAAATGTATAGAAATACCTCAGAAAAATGACGAAAAAATTATCAGATACTTATATTTTGCCTAAGAGCAGTTTGTAATAATTATCATTTTATCCTCCAAGTGAAAGGATTTTTAATTATTTTCAGTAGTTTGACCTATTTTTGTTTTTTAATATTTTTCTTATATGAATAGAAGTAGTAATAAAAAGTTAATACTGCTGGATCACTTTAATATAATGAAACTCGTAAACTGAGTGAACCAAATCCAGGAGTTGAATTCTCTGTCTCTGAATTAAAAATAATTATGATAAGAATTACGTGCTACAAGGAAAAAGCAATATTTACAGAAACGTTATTCTCTATTTATATAGAAACAAAAATAAAAATAATATGAAATAAACCAATTTACGTTGTTATAGGCATTTTAGATTTTTCGAAAACGTTGATGCATAATTTCCATTATAGATTCATGAAACTAAAGTATGGTGATGACTTAAAATTATTATACTAATATACTGATTTCTATAATTACGAGATAAAAACAGACAACCTTTATGAGGATACAAAGTAACTAATTAATTTATTTGATACACCAAACAATCCAAAAAAAAAATTCTTAAGGCATTCAGTTCGTAAACAAAAACGTTTGGAAAAAAAATGAAAGACAAGAACAATGGAAAAAATTGTAGCTCAATTTGTAGGTCTTATGTCTACAATGTATGCTGTAAAATTACAATATGTTAAAATTAATAAGAAGTATAAGGGTATTAAAATTGTATTGTTAAAAATAAAATTACTTTAGATAAATATAAAGAATGTTTATTTGATCAGGGATATAAAACTATGAATTTAATAAGAAGTAAAAAGCATGAAATATTTTCCATTCAATTCAGGAAGAAATCATTAAGTTTGAATGAAGATAAAAGATGGTATTAATACTTTAGTTTGGGGTCATTTTTTTTTCTATTGCAATGAGTAAAGAAACAAATACACTGAATCTCGTAAGGTGAGTGAAATAAGTCTATGATGTGAATTCGCTGTTTTTGAACTAAAATAAGTAGAACTGAGTATGGTGATAAAAGTGATAAACTGTATCTGTGCTAATGGATGATTTTAAGTATTTTAAGCTGATCAATTTATCTAAACGTTAACTGAGAAAAACATTCAGGTTATGAAGGAAATAAAATATATTACTCTTGCTTATAAGGGAATGAAAGGTTTTGGAAATAATCAGAAAGCTCATATCATTGAATTTGAGATTTCTCATTAACCTGCGTGAGCATTTTGTAATAATTTTTCAGTATGTTTTCGATAAATCTTTTTATATTTTCACTAATTGTCCTATAAGACAAATACACATGTCTGTTATTTTCGGTGTTTTTAATAATTTTTCATTATTGTATTATATAATATGTAATATGCCACAGAACCATCATAGTAATTAGGGGATACTTGCATGACGGAAGTTATCATACCACCATGACATCTGACGAGGGAATTTGTCTGCTGTCAAAGAGCGCATTGCTAGGAGATGTCACGTGACATCAACAGAGAGCGTGATGCTAGAAGTCATAGTTACACTAACTGGCAACAGAAAGCTTGTGGGTATAATGATCATGCAGATGGTTTGTGAGCGATGTATTGGTAGATAAACATCAAAGTCCTAAAATTACTAAGTTAATATAATTTGCATAACATTTTTGATCACAATTACAGCTTAACTTTATAAATAAAACGTTAAATCTGCTAATTTAATCTTATCAATTTTATAGTTTTAGCTTATATATTATGTACATCTTACAAAGGTGGATGGTGTTTCTATATATAGTACTATGATGGTACTAGGGGTAATGTTACCATAGTTTGTAAGATGATAGATTTATTAATAGTATGTTACCTAATTTGTATATCATATCTTTTACAAATATGCATTCTGAAAAGGATGGATATTTTGTGATAACATTTCTAAATATCATACAATCGTACGTTTCTACTTTATACACATTTCAGTAGTTTGGCTTTATGGATTAAATATATTCTGTTGCGTCATCGAGGTCACGTGACTGGTGTGGCGCCACCTATTTTCTAGAACTATCCTGTACCTTGGCGAATGCTAAAGTTTCATCGGAACGAAGTTACGGAAAGTTAATTAACAAACGGAGACGTAACAATTCTTATGCTCTTTCTCTATCCATATAACTGTGATTTGTATTGTGTATAACAGGAAATGAATTATTGACAAAATATTTCATTTTACAAATGTTGACAGTTACTTTATAGGTTTTACTTACATGTTACACATGCTTAACACATGCATAGATCAGCATTTTATAAGCTAAAAACTTTGTAGTTTTCGTAAGTAGCATATTAATGTATTTTGACGTTTTCTTAACAAATATTTTAGTATGTTTGCTAAGTGCGTGATTTTACTTACGTATATTAATGATAACATATTGGGCTATGATGAAACAGGAGTCTTATATGATAAATATAAATGGAGATTTGTATTAGTTGTTCAAACAGGCTTGTTGAAAACTGATATTCATGGTGTGTAATTTATCATAAAAGACTAAGCTAGACGCATAATTATCTAGCATTTTATCTTTAGTTTGAACAGAGTAGAATTAAGTTGTAAGTGAATGATAATCGCAAAATGAGTATAAACTATATTTTCCAACTGACCCTGTCTGAACTTTTGATCAGTTGCTGTATGTCAGGCACACTTTAATTTTAATGGATAATGAGCATAAAATGTTTTTGTTGTATAGTACGAGGAACTCAACAAAATGCAAGAATTGTACACTAACTTTTTCGTTTAGAAAGTATATTAAGAATCTTACATATTGAACTGAAATGAACCAGTAGTAATGTAGACATAATGTACAAAAGTTGTATGAAAGCTAATCCAGTATCTTATAAAGTAATATGTTATGTAAATAGTATAGTGTACTTTAAGTTTTGCTAATAAATGTTTTTGTAAGGGTGATACTTGTTAACTGAGATTTTACTTACAGAACACTGATTTGTAACTGATGATTAATATATATTTATTACTCTTTCTATAAAGTGTAAGTGAAAGATAATGCATTGCATGTTAACTAAACATTGCTTCAAAATATCTGTTCTGAAATTGTTGATAAGTTAGTTTTTCTGAGCCTAAAAATTAAAATCTTACATGTTCAGTTTGAATTGAATCGTTTATTTGTTTATTTATGTAGTGACATTATAAATTTAATGTTTGTTTCCAGATAAAATTACACATATGAAAAATATAAACTCTAACTGAAATAATAATATGGACATGATGTAGAAAAAATTACATGAAAGCTAATCCAGTATTTTATAAGCTAAGATATTTATTGTAGTGTATCTTGAAGTTTTGTTAATAAAGGTTTCAGTATGCTTGTCAAGTTTGTTATTTCACATTGTTGTTGTAATGATAAGCAGTAGATGTGTTGTCATTTATAAAATGTGAAAGAATAATCACTTGATTTATAATTAAAGGTCCTTTTAAGATTATGATTGTCAAGTATTTTTCAGTTATAAACTATGTTCATTTGTATAAAAATTATTTGATGCTTTGGTGATCTAATAAGTTTAAATGTTATAGTGTACACAAAGTGGAGTTTTGAAATATATATAGACATTTAATTTCTGGCTTGTCTGTCTGGTTTATAGAAACCAAAGCATTATTTGTTTTAGCCCTAAGCAAACATAATTTGGTTTTACGTAATGGGATGCATCAGCAGTAGGTTGAAACAGTAATATATCTGTAGTAAATTCTCGTTTTTCGAAATAGTAAGAATATTAATTATCGAGCTTATATGCATAAAGTTTCAGTCAGCAAGAAACAAGATCTAGATTTGTGAAAATATATACAGAAAGGTAATAATAGTAATAGTTAAACATAACTATTTAAAGGTAGATTCTTTAAGCTTTAGTGGAACAAATCAACTTGTAAAGCTAAACATGAAATTATTATATATTATTTAGAGATTAAACTAAGAATCCATTTCAGGGTTAATAGATGTTATGTAATATATTGGTTTAAGAAATGAATTAGCAATAAGTTGTTGTACATATAAAATGTCAGGAAGTTGGAAAAGTATGTCTTGCAATTTAAATATAGAAGTGGAAACTACAATCAGTAAGTTAAATGTGTACTAAATCAATACTTGAAAACACAATCGCCTAATTGTCTCATTCAGTATTTATAAAAATTATACATTATGTTTTTTCAGGACAAATAATTGTAAGAGTATGTAAAGTAAATTATTGGCTATGCAATAATATTTGCCCCATTCACATAATGGACAAATTAAGATTGTATGTGCAATAAAAAGTTGCACGTGTAATACACTATGTTATAATAGCTGTCTCATTAAAATAATGATTTCACTTGTAACATTCAGGATGTATAATTAAATCTAGACTACAATGTTGATGATGTAGTCACATGTTGAAACACCATACAATTAGTTCATCATCCTATTGATCTATTCATTTATAGAAATAAAATCTGCCCTAGCAACATCATCTTTAATAAGACCATCTACCTAGTAACACCAACTGCTTTTGTAAAACACACACAATACGCCCAGTAACAGCACCTGTCTAATCTACCTATTGTAACACCGTTCGCTTATAGAACCCTAGCAACACCATCCGCCTATAAACTTTAGAATCACAATTCACTTACAGAAATTTTTGGAAAAACCATCTGTCTGTAGAAACACTATCAACCTTGGAAAACATATTTAATATGTAAGTGAAAACTTTAAAGTAAATGTCAATTGTGTAAAATGAAATATTTTATCAAAAACTCATTTACTGTTATACAGAATAAAATCATAATTATATCCATAGAACAGCATAAGAATATATTTAATCCATAAAGTCCAACTAGTGAAACATGTGTATAAAGTGAAACATTATATGTCGAATTATTGCATGATATATAGAGATGTTATCACGAAAAATCCGTCCTTTTTAGAACAGATATTTGTAAAAAGTTTGCTCTGCAAAGAATTTAAAATTCTATTGAATTATACATCATCCTACAAACTATGGTAACAAACTCAACTTATAGAAAATTTTCCTTATTAAAATTGTTCGCATATAGAACCTTGGTAACACCATTCGTCTATAGAACCTTAGTAACAACATCCCAGATTTAATGTTTTACTTGTAAAGCGAAACTATAATTGTGGTAAAACTTTTTTGCAAATTAGATAAATTACCATTTTAGAGACTTTTGATTGTTACTATAAAGTTGATGATACGTTGATCTACAAAATCTTCTAGTGGTCTATCTATATGCTCATTATCCTACCCCTCCCTAAGAACGATGCACCCTCTGGCGGCAGACAACATCCGTCAAGCGTCATGGTGATATGACAACTTCCGATATATAAGTATCCCCCTAACTGCTCATTATACTCTCAAGTGAGGTTTCGAGAGTAGGGCAACGATCTAATTTTTTAATGTTTGTTATTGTAGCGTTTTTTCACGATTTTGAGCTATTTTTTGGTGTTTTCTAACATTTTCCCATTTTTAATACATTGACCTTTGAATGGCACAGAATCAGTATATTAGTATAATAAACAGTAACAAATTGCTGTTTATTATTGTCAATCAACAACACATATTTAGAAATAGGTTTTGTCTCTTACTGGCAGCAAATTACTTCCTTCACTTTTCTCTATTTATCCTTTCTCTCTCACATCTCCTGGACTTCTCTCCTCTCCCTTACATTGAACTCCTGTCTTTGATATTCTTTTCTCAAACCCATGCTGAATTTGCTCCTTTCTTTCTGACCTTGTACCTGTTTCTTGTATATCGGATTACAACGTTTCATAACCATAGGGGTCATGTAGCTTTCATACTGACCACTAATCCCCCTCCCAAATGATTTAGGCACTGTAATTACCTAATTCGTTTCTCGTCTTTCTCAATTTTAACTGAAGTTCCCTACACCTAACTTCGTAACACTGGCATGTACTTATATTTTGCTTAAAACCCTGCTTTCCTGCCTCAGTAACCAGAAGAAGTCATTACAAGGATAACAGAAGATGGCAATTATAAGAACCTTGTAGTACATTTTGATTTGTATAAGAATAAAGGTTGTTGTTTCATTCAATGATTTGTGTTTCTGGATTTTCCTTTGCTGGCTACATTCATTATATTAATTTAATAAATTTTCAGAACCTACTGCATATCTATTATTTATCTGTTTTAGTCAGAGCACCTGAATACTAAATACCACCTCCCCTTTGTGCTTGATTGTCATTTTTCAAAACGACCGACTCACTTACTCACCTTTATGGACATATTTTAAGAAATAATCAAACATCAGTGGATTTGATATGATGAAGTAAACACGAATAATATACTGAACTTGTGTTTTACATGGAACTTATTGACATATATAATTAAAAATCCATGACATTCACATTTGTATTTAGTTTAATTTCTACTATAAAATATTGAGCAAAAACAACGTTTTCCATTTTTTTTCATATAATACAGATGAATTTCAGGGCAATTTGAGATGGAATTTTTATCTGTAATTATTTTTCAACATGACAGAATTTAATTATATTGTAATGTTTCAAGAAACACGTTACACCATTTTAATTACACATGCGATAAAACTGCAGAGAAACAAAACAGCCACTCTTGATCAGTAAAGAAACGATCTTTTGTTATTCAAAATAGTTTCTTCGTTTTCTGTACAATTTTAGCCATTTTTTATGTTTAGCACTCAGGTATTATCATTCTACAAATATCTGACTTTTGTTGATTAACCCTTAATCTTTACTTAAGTTGTCACTCTTCGAAGCTATTTGAATTAGAGGATTTAGATTACGTGTTTTCTTTCACAATGCTATATATATATAAAATAGTGCTAAGGAAACTGAATATATGTATATTTATAAAGTCAAATACGATGTTATACAATGAAAATGAGAAACTTAATAAACGAAAGTACAGAATTAACGTACTGCAAAAACGTACAAAGAAATCCTAGCAAGATTTCTTGCTTATTTTGCCTTTACGTTGATTAAGGACTTCTTAAAGATCAACTATCAATGGATTTAGTATGTTAAAATAAACACAAATAATATACTTTAATTGCGTTTTTCACAGACTTCATTTACATATATAGTGAAAAATCAATGACATTCACATGTTATGAGTTCTTAACTTCGAGAACGAAGTCAAGTCTGTCATTCATAAAAAGCCTTCCAGTGGCACAGCGGTATGTCTGTGGATTTACCACGCTAGAATCCGGGTTTCGATACCCGTGGTGAGCAGAGCACAGATAGCCCACTGTGTAGCTCTGTGCTTAATTACAAACAACTAACAACCACTCACAAAAGTGGCTCACTATCAATATTAATTACATTTAGAACAAAGAAAGCAAGGCATTTAATATACAGATAATGCCATTTTGATGTCAGTGCCAGTAATATATGAAGAGGTCAACACTTTAGGATTTGTTGTAGGAACAATTAAATAAAGTGTCAGTTCAATGTTGGTGGTATTAACCCTTGGTGTCTGTCCTGAGTTTTGTAAGAAAGGTAGATAAAGAATTACCACACTAAAGTGCTACTTTGAGTTCAAGTAGCCGTGCAAGGAGTTACTGTGTCTGATTGGTTTTGCTGTGGAGGTAATAGCGTGAGAGGATGGGTTATTATTACAAGTTTATCCTAGCTTTCGTGCTGAGATATCAGTGTTAAACTTATTCCGTGTTTTCCAACTATAATAGTAAAGTGTCTAGTCTCAACACTTGAAATAAGAAGTCTTATCTTAATGCTATGACTTCTGTGCAGTAGTTTCAAGTTTTAGCTGGCTAGTGTCACTGTATTATTTATTGACTCATCGTTTGAACAACCAACAATACAATAAAGATATTTAGTTCGGTTTGTTTTGAATTTTGCACAAAGTTACACGACGACTATCTTCGGTAGTCGTCCCTAATTAAACAGTGGGAGACTAGAGGGAAGGCAGCTAGTCAACACCATCCACCACCAATGCTTCTACGGCTGAAAGGGCGAACATGTTTGATAGCGGTGACTCAACCTGGGACCTTCAGCTTTTTACTGTTAATTTTGGTTTTATTTGGTCTTGAAACAGAACACTTTCGGGGACCCTGCGGAAGTACATGTAGTTTACATTAAGATGACGTTTCAGAGCATTGCTGTGTTCCTTCTTCAGATTAGTGTGGCGAGGTAAGCATAAATTACACATAAATCACCCGTATAACTTCACGTTACACGTTTTTATCTAATTTTCTACTTGCCAACAACGTCTCTTAAACAAAATCAAAGTTATCCAATACACCGTTTTATACCTGAAGTTGAAAATTATAAGTAATGACCAGCGAAAAAAATATTACAGTTCATCAAGCAAACGTTTTTTATCACATTCTAAAATAACCTTAGAAGAAGACAGGTGATAAAAGTATAGCATAAAACAACCCAAGAAAAGTTATGGTAGTGTTACACACACTGTGTACTCACAAGAGGTTGAAAGTGTGTTTGTAAAGGAAAATCATCATAGTATGGAAATGTTATGATATTTGTTTCTTTCAATTTGAATGATACCTTATGACCATGTCAGAGAACACAGGGTTCAAGTATAGTCAGCCTTAATTTAAAACTGTTGACCACTGAAGGTGGTCAACCAGTCAGCAGCACCTGCTATCCACATGGTTACCGTTATCTAAGTAGCAGGACTGACTTTCACAGTTTCCCACAATATGGAGTGTGTTTAGCGGCATATTCCGACTCAATCCTTGACCCTTTCGATCTACAGCCTGGCATGCTAGCCATGAGGCTACACCATGTCCTTGTTGTTGTTTTAAGTTAGGTATAGTATAATTCCAAAAGCAGAGTGAAAATGAATAAACAGGAAAAAAAAGAGTTCAAATTAGAAAAGACGTCAACATTAATACAAATGTATGTATTAGGTCGTCAAGAAATTAATGAAATAGTCTCCATTCTTATCGATGATGTTTTCCATCTTACAATCAGGTTGTTAATGCCCCATTAAAGAAATCACTTGGCTTTG
>NW_013665845.1:650562-653318 GCF_000517525.1 Limulus polyphemus | reverse complement strand
GACTCAATAAGCGTCTTGAGAGCATCAATATCAATTCTAACATGTCGGCCCCTGCCATCACAGTTTTTAAGGCTAAAGTCACCTGAACGAAATTTGGTGAACCATCGTTGACCCTTACGTACGTTAAAAACATTTCCATAAACTTCTTTGATATTCTTTGTGGCTACAGAGGCGTTGTTTCCCTTCTTGTATTCAAACAGCATTACATGCCGAACGTGTGTCTCGTCGTGTGCCATCACTATAAGAGATTAGAGTATACTAAACTTTTTTTTTGCGCAGAGGTACTCAATGGCTATCTACACTAGCTGTTCCCAATTTTGAAGATGACAGACTTTACGGAAAGCACCTAGACAAAGTCTCCCACCTCCAACTTTTGGGTTACTCCATACTAAAGATTGCCTGTCATATTATAACGCTCTCATGACAGAAGGGCGAACATGTTCGGTGACGAGTTTCGATTGCGAGACCAGCAGGTTGCTAGTCAAGCACCCTAACCACTTGGCCATAACAGACCTATCTATATTCAATAATAAGCATATTTTATTGCTTTGTTTTCACTTCCATTATTACCAGTACTCTAGACATATAAAGCAAGATCAAGTAGCTTTCAATGTGCTGTGTTTTGTCTTTTATCCTCTTAGATTTATCACAGTTATTATGTATATATATATCCATTGTAAACGTAACACAATGAGACCAAAATCATACAACATGTATAACACTTACGGAGCGGTGTTCATTAGTGGAAACATTTCTTAGTTGCCATATACGTTTGCTGCTTTTTTTTGGCATGGGGTACTTGTTTTGCTGAAAGTAACTATTATGTATAATGAAGTAGATGAGCCGGTACGCCACACTCTGAATCTGAGGGCCCATGATTCATGTTTCATTGTCGCAAAATCATGCTCCATATTTTGGAGCCGTGCATGCGTTATAAGAGTAATGGTCAAATCTCACTATTCGTAAAGCGTAACCAAGAATTAGTGATGGGTGCTGTTCACTAGTTGCCTTCTCTCTAGTCTATCAATTAAAAATTATGGATGGCTAACACCTTTTGTAGTTTTGCATGAATATTCGAAATAAACAAAGAAATCAAGTGGCTGATGTGTACAATTTAAAAAGTTCCATGGTGTTCTAAGCTCGATTCGTGGTGCTTTTGACACTATTTACGATTCTTAAGTGTGTTTTACTTCGTTTTAGAGAGTTTGATCCAAACAACATAGAAGTAAAAATTAGTTTTATGTGAAACACCAGCTGAGCAGCGTGGCGTGTTTTTGTACCTGCAACTTATACTCTTTATTGAGTGTTCTTAATCACATATTTAATCTAATCTTACCGTCAACTATAATCTTACTGAAGTTTCAGTATTATCATCATCGTGTACTGTCTACATCGTTTAACACAACCTCGAATTTAGGCTTAATGTCATCTGTGTTTTTGTGAATAAAATATTTGTCCATGTTTACGAGGAATTGATTCATCATTTGTTCAAACTTACGTGACATAAAAACTTTCTACAGTGTCCTCTGATATTAATATTTCTGGGGGCCTTCTTGCTTGTTGTGTTTAATTCCAATGTGTGAACACCCCAGCATAGTATTGATGCCATAATCAAGATACTGTCCAGTAAAGTGTGAGTTAGGTGCACCTATTTGATACAATTTTCTGCTTCACTCGTTCTTTGGTTCCTTTTATTTCCTTTACAAAGCTCAAGAGCAACGTCTCCGTTTTGAATGAGAACGCACCGTAAAAAATAAATAAAAAAATAGATGAAATATGGGGATTTAGGACTATGATATAGAGGCCCACCGGGATTCAGACTCGGACACTGAGTACTCTTCAATATTCAAGCAAGCACTCTGAGGGTTCTTGTTACACACTCTGAGAGAGATGAACCATAATAGATGTGTTGCTCTTCGTTGGTAACACTTTTGGCCAAACAAGACATCAAGGCATGGAGGAAAAATTGTAATGAAGGGGTTTCAGTTGGTGACAAAGAGGAGTGCTAATACCAAGGGAAGACATCTCTTTAGGAAGCCTCAATGATCAACCTTCAGTTTATTTTATCCCCACCGCATTGTACATCTAAAGGCTTACCGCTGTCTCACTGGAGGACCTTGACTTATGAAGGATGAAGAGGTAGTTTAAAAGATATGTGCCGGATTTGTTGAAGACACTTTTGATAATATCCTGCCACTATATTGTTGTAGAGTGATTAGTAGTATTAATTATTGATTTCCCCTTCTTTATATTAAAATCCCCTTTTATTTACAATTGGAATTTTCAAAAAAGGTACATAACACAATGATCAAATAATGTATGATATGAGAGGAGACTTGATGACTTGGATGCTATGAACCACGAATATGAATACTCTAGAATATATTACATATGTGCGGTACAACTGATTAAGTATTTGCATCAGCAATGCATGTCATGTTGGAATCAAAACTGGAATCTAAGATTCATGAGAATGTAGAAGTAAAAATATAATGGCACTGCATCTATGTTCCCACTAGTTTGCCAATGTAACCCTAGTTCTAGGACTAATGCCAATCAACAGAATTCATTACCTTTAATGTTTGTTTGTTTGTAATTAAGCACAAAGCTACACAATGGGCTATCTGTGCTCTACCCACCACGGGTATCGAAACCCGGATTCTAGCGTTGTAAGTCCGCAGACATACCGCTGTGCCACTGGGGGGGGGGGCTCATTACCTTTAATGACAGGCAGCGATAAGAACAAACCGATTTCT
>NW_013665845.1:643121-650372 GCF_000517525.1 Limulus polyphemus | reverse complement strand
ATTTCTCGATTTATCAGGATGCGTCTAAGAAGGATTTAAACAGGTTTAGCTGAGTATTAAAGTAATTGTCACAGGTTCAAGTAATGCATTGCCTCCTTCTAGCTTTGGATGGTCCATCTCTAATAGGGATGATGTGCCTAGAAGAAATCTAATTGGAAAGCTGGGTCTTGTTTGTTTAGCTATCCATAATTTTAAAGTGTTAGACTAGAGGGAAGGCAGTTGTCAACGCAATTTACTAGAAATTCTTTGGTTTCTCTTGTCAGACCGATTAGTAGGATTTGACCGTCTTCTTTTATAACGTGCTAACTGTTCCAATGTGCTGAGTATTCGATGCTTTTCCTGACGGCTTGAGGCATCATTACAGAAGTCAAGATCTACATTAAGGGTTGATATCACTCTCTTAGCTCATAACTTCAATATTTATTTATTTTTCACGAAAGTCCATAATTGTTGTGAACGAAGTGAGTTGAAGATAAATAATTATTTCTGATCATCTCTGGTTATCTTTTAAACTCCTTCGGGGCCTGAAAAGACACTAAACCAAAATAACTACCAAGAATCGGACGGACGGAGTGTGATTTTGTTTGTCGGTAACAGGAACTTGAGCTACACAGTCCGGCACTGGACCACGTTCAGCCAGAGTTGAGACTGCATTATTAAATAACTCTGTTGCAAGTTCGACCTGACAGAAAATAAAGCCGTAGAACAAAAACATCAAACAGAATATAAGTCTGAATTTGCCTGTGATAATGAAAAACGTCGAAAACAAGTGATATAGGACAGATCCATCTAAAGGAAACACGGACGCACATCTTGTAGAGAGAAACTTTTCCATGAGTTTTCAATAGTAACACAGAATTTGAATTTGGTAAAAGCTGCTCAGTTTATTATGTTCCTACAGTGTTGTGATTTCGGATCATAGATGGCAACACAATACCACAACTATTGTGGCTACACTGAACGTTTAATGATGAAGATAGCAGATTTATATCGTGTGTCTATTGTTTGTTTTGTTCAATATTAAATGGTTAGTGGTTTGCATCGATGTACATGTTGTTAATGTAAACATGAATAACTACAACATTGAATGAAATAAAGGCATCAGTTTGGCACCGACTGAAATAGATTGTAAACAGGTATAAATGATATTTCTTATACTTGTTTACAATTCATTTCAATCTGTTCTACTTGATGATACCTTTACTGGCGAAACCACGGTAATAATAAATGAAATAATTGTGAAACGTACAATTGTCTTTATTTTCTCCAGTTCTGTAATTATGATGTTTCACCAAGTACTATGGTTTCCAGTATTAATTATATATCAACATCAATAACTCATTTGCAAAGCTTAAAATGACACTAAAAAAGAAAGAGAGACAATGAAGTTTAGCAAGTTGATGCATATAGTATTTTGAAATGGTTATTATACACATTGCCATAGACTTGCTTTGAAAAAGTTTGTTTATTTGTTAAGAAACACTAAGCTACTCAATGGGCTCTCTGTGTTATGCCTACCACGAATATCGAAACCTGATTTGTAGCGTTATAAGCCCTCAGACTTACCACTGAGCTACCAGTGAGGGGGAGATTTGAGAGAAGAAAGTAAGGTAAGTAAAAATGGAAATACAAATATTTACCAATAAATATTTTATTATAGCTGTAAATATATTCGACTATCCTTATCACACAACTCTATCAACTCTGGTATACAATATATTATGCAAGGCGAAGCGTGATCTATAGATGACATTACATCATAATAAGACTGATAATAATTTCCAACTAATCTTACTAAGGCCTTTTTTAAATTTAATTTGAGCTTGAGTTATTCTGTAATAAAAACCTTTTAACCACAAACTCGCCCACACATATGTTTAACAATTCCATAGGTTATGATTTCAGTTTTATCTTTAGAAGTCTACTGTGTAATCACACAAGACTATATGTATCATCATCACTGCCTGTGGTTGTTTTGCTAGAACGTTGAGCTGCATTTTGAATTATGCAAGACCTCATCTTTAAGAAATTTACTACTGCGTTCTGGTGGGAGTACTCAAACTTACACGGTTCTAGTTACTAACACACACACACATATAAAATGTAAATTATAAAACATACAGAATTCTCTACTTGCAACACTGTACAAAGTACCCAAATCCACATCTTCAGCCTTTCTACATAAAAATGCAAATTTACAACCACTACCTGATAGACTCCTACATAGTTCACTAAATTACTT
This sequence comes from Limulus polyphemus, assembly GCF_000517525.1. Classification (NCBI taxonomy): domain Eukaryota; kingdom Metazoa; phylum Arthropoda; class Merostomata; order Xiphosura; family Limulidae; genus Limulus; species Limulus polyphemus. Next base: position 648,130 of record NW_013665845.1, on the reverse strand, counting down.
TCAGAAAAAAATGTAAAAAAAAAAAAACGAATTATTACACAAACTAGTCTGCTACCCTTGTATGTTGAAGTATTCTCAAGTTATTCATCCCAGTTAACACCTACTATAATTATATTCATAATCAAAGGTTGTCTACAGCTGGAACCTAAACATATCACTAGATTAGAAAATTATGAATGATGTATTGTCTAATACAATTCCTAGTGATTTAACCTAAAGAAAAGTGTGCGTGATATCATTGTAATGTGTAAGACTGTCGCACAAACCAAATGAAGAAAAGGTGATAACTACTCTCATTACGTACATGGGCAGAAGGAGATCTGAGAGTGTATTCGGTATTCTGGATACAAGTCTAATGCTCATGATGTAATAAAAATAATATTTTGTCGAAGAAGCCATCAGTAAATCCACATTAACCAAATACCAACGAGGAAGCTTCAGGTCGACATCGAATCTAACCCTCCCATGTCTAAAAGATCTAAATCTCAATCCGGAGAAGAAGAAGCTATATACTTTCTAAGGATATGCCTTGAATAATGATACTGAAACAATTCGTCCTTGATTATCTATAACGCAGTTTTCTGTTTTTAAGTGGCTTAAGTACGACTAACCATTTTGAGCCTTAGAGTATTTTTGTCATTATGTGTATCCTTTTCCCCAGTTTAATTATCTCATGTAATTTGTGGTAATATATACGTTTTCTTTTTTTTTATAAAAAAACACGACCGTATGACGTTCACTGACATATTCAATAGTGGAGACATCATTAGTAAGGTTCATGTTTTTGTGCAAAGAACAGCTGGAGAAATCTTACAAATTTGACTTTCGATGTGAGACTAAGAAAGAAAAAAATATGTTCCTTTTCATCTATATAAACATAAATACCATATTCTTATAATTACTTTTTCTTATCTACATAAGAAAACGTAATTATAAGAATATGATATTTATGTTGAAATTGTTAAACGAATTTACACCTAGAAAGAGACAAATATATTAAGGTTTACTTAAAATTCATATACTTAACCACCATGTATCTCATTCAGGTTCTGAAGACGATAAACGGTTTTGTGTCAAACATCCTCTTCATTCCTTTCTTCAACTTTGCTACGTTTTAATAATTTGTTTTTTGTCAAATTATGCTACTGTATGTTAAGGGTAAAAATCAGAAATGTCGTTTTTGGCACAGTGAAAGATTAACTGTTAATTAGTTATTTCAGCCGACTATTTTTGATAATACAGTTATCATCATCATTGCTACGTTTTTCAGAAAAAACAACAAATAAACATTCAAACAATACTCTATGAATTAGAAGGCTAGTTTTAGAACCACCAACTCAGAGTTGAAGTTGTTAGTAGTAAAGTTTGAGGTGCTTCGTACATGTAACTGCTAATCATTTGTTCTGTTACCAGACCTGTGGAAAGCCCTACCCAAAAGTGATCACTTCTTCTAACAACATGATAACCTTCCTTAATAAATCTGTAAATTTTAGAATTACTTATCTCAAGAGCTTGCATATTCATCAGATATACATATGCTTACTTTATTTATAATCTGTGGCCAGCTTCCGAAGAGAAAGGTAAAATATTCAGGACAGTCCGAAAACGGAGTCTCCAGTTGCCAGTAATATCTGCCTTTATGAATTTTTTAGTATGGAATTCATATCTATAAATTCAAGCCACAATGTAGCTGTCCTTTCTTCTCTTAACTTGTCACAGCGTTTTCTCAACCATTCTTTATTCTTCTGACCATTGCAGTCAAACATGCTGATTCAATATCCTTCTCTCCAGCAAGCACTTGGTCAGACACTCCTAATGCACAAACAATGTCATTGTCCACGCTCTTTTGATTTTTCTGAAACTTTAAGTGATGACACTATTCAACACTACTCTTTGTAAGTGATAAAGCAAAAAAGTATCATGTAACTCCAATTATCACGTTTGACCAGCCAATATGGTGGAAGGTCTTCAACATAGTTTTAGGGAATCCAAAAGATAAAGAGTTACGGAGTTTTGTTATAAGGCTTGGTGAAATACACGTATTGATGAGCTTTTCGGGGTGCATTGGATAGATAATGAATGATGCTGTGTTACAGGATGTTCTAGAAACAATCTATACAGATATATCAGTCAACCATATTCTCACAGGTAAAGCCATAGCTTAATCTATAATGGGTCATGGCCTTGTAGAAATGGCACTACATTCATTGCTTATCATGGAAATGTTTGATCTTGACCTCCATAAAGATGAAGATGAATTGAACTTGGAACAAGTTAATAATGGTGGTACTACATCAGACACTCTTGATGGGCAAATGTGTGCATTATCTGAAGAGGAATACGAGATTGTTTTGATTGAAAATGGTTTTGGTAGAAGAGATATCTGTTGTTACACCTGGTATCAAGGTGTCTAGATGTATACCAAGAATACAGATGACAGTTAAAGAGGTCCAAGCCATTAGCAAAGTCGACTTACACTTCTATAGTTTCCAACAGCTTGCTAATATCAAATATGACCTTCTCCTTCAAATGTTTTCAGAATATAAGGCATACAACATAGGTGTTTTGTGGAAGGCAACTTGGCTACTGAAACTGGTGAAGTCATCATGGAATGGTACAGTGAAAATGGTACATAACAGTGGAACATATCCAGGCAAGTCGTCTATTGTCATTATGCCTATGATTGACCTTAATACGATTCCCATTGCATGGAATGTGTCATGGCCATCTATAGTTCGGATACTGTGGTCAACATCATCGGCTACGACCTGTACAAAGTGACCTAATACGTATCTATGGATTTTAGTAATATTGCATATAGCTGTATTATATTCCTACCTCTTTGAGCAAGGAAAACCAAGGTTGCTTATTGTGTTAACCAAAAATCTTGACCAAAAATGATGGTGGCATTGAATACCAAGACCAATTTGTAGCGATGATAGAATAACTCTGCGTCTAACTGCCTGCATGATGACCTGTCTTAAAGCAGCTTGTTTCCCTGTGGTATTCTTAGTAAAAAAAAAATCACTCAACAACATCCAAATGGATTCCAGAACATGATAAATTGATTTCTCTGGTGTATTGATGACTCCAGATGCTGGATACATATTTGATGTGAATGGCATACCCTTTATTCACTTTTTATCAGTTTTACCGCTGTTTCAATTTCTTTTCTTGTGGATCATCACACTTGAAGAAAGAATGGAAGAACGTTTGATGCTATACCCTGAATGTAACGACATTAGACTTTTCACTGACTTCAGAAAATATAAGGTCTTCCCCAACGTATTCTGTTATTCTAGATTTCATATGAGGGAAGTTAAATGACTCATCATCATCACCCAGGTAGTCGCTCATCTTTTCAATAAGACTATTGACAGTTATTCACTCTACATCATTTGCTTCAAGATACTGAACAACATTCATAAAAGCAGCCTCTCTTGCAACATTATTTTGTCTACCTTTATTCTTTGTAGGTGCTTTACTACCATCATCTGAAATGTCCTTTCCTGTCACAAGAATATTCAACTGTGTACATTAACTGTCCTTCTCAAGTTCTCATTCCTTTCTTTACATTTTTCATAAATCTCATTTTGAAAGTAAACTCTTCTGACTGTATAAAACACTCTTTGTAAAACTTTTGCCTCCTTATTTAATTTATGGATTTGTCACAAAACAAACATTATTTACTAAACGTAAACACTGTTTCCCCTGAAAGCAAAATGCGCTGGTCATCATCTGTCTCATTTGATTTTCTTTTTAAAGCAACCCTTTTAGGGTCTGTGTAAGAATGATGACATTCCTTATGCACCTTTTACCCAACACATACACTTATGTCACTATCACTACGTTCATTTGCAGCCTTCAAAATTCCCTGAACACTGTTTTTCGTCCATATCACTATATCCCCATAGGAAACAGGTTGGTCACATATTTTACAGTTGTTTTCCATTTTTCATCTGATTTTCTCACTTGCACAAGCAAAATTTGTTGTCTTTATTTAACAATTTGATGTTTTATGAAGGTAAGGTATGAAATATACTTCACTAATTTTAGTAATAATAGGATAGAAACGATCCCAGGCATTACTTACTATTGTCAAAAATCAGGGTCAAAAATCGACTTCTCAATGGAAAAGGCATATTTAATAAAGCGCCATCTGGTCATGGTAGAACAATTTACATATTTTAAAGATTCCCATATCAATATAGTTTACATATACTCACAATATTTCAATTTCAATTTTACACATGAAAAAAATTATTTATACATTTAAATATATGTTATATACATCTACTATTTTGATCCTTTGGCTTCTTAGAGCCCAATCTTTTTATTTATTTCTTAAATCTTCTTACACCAGTCAAAAGAAAATTGCATTAACTTTGTGATGACACATAGATTATAGATCTGTAGCAATTACTTCTCCTTCTATACCGGGCCCGGCATGGCCAGGTGGTTAAGGCGTTCGAATCCCCGTCACACCAAACACGCGCGCCCTTTCAGCCGTGGGGGCGTTATAATGTAACGGTCAATTCCACTAATAATAATATTGAAATAATATTGATATTTATGATATAATAGCAGAGACCCACAAAACATTTCCGGCTCAATTAGTATCTTTATTGTAACAGTACTTCTTTAAATATAACATTTCTAGCACAATACGAAATGTGTAAATCCACTTGTATGTAGGCCGTACTTTATAAAACTTTAATTTATGTTAAGCCTAAGTTCGATAAAGAGATAAATTAACACTGTAACCTGTGTACGTTTTTTTTACTTTAGTTTAGTTAGGACTAAATTTTACTATACTTAATAGTATCGATAAATAAACTTATAATGTTATTCTACGACCTAACGTCAAACCTTTTTCTTAAACTTTGATAAGTTTTTAATATTCTGTTGTACAAAATGGTTAGTAAAGTTTATTTACATCCCCTTTTGTTGTTACTTCTTGTTTCACACAGCAATTGTAGCGACTTGATCACTGACCTTTACAGCCCTCT
>NW_013665845.1:619855-642121 GCF_000517525.1 Limulus polyphemus | reverse complement strand
CTTTTTCTTAAACTTTGATAAGTTTTTAATATTCTGTTGTACAAAATGGTTAGTAAAGTTTATTTACATCCCCTTTTGTTGTTACTTCTTGTTTCACACAGCAATTGTAGCGACTTGATCACTGAGCTTTACAGCCCTCTGCCGCAGGCAGACTGTTTGTCGTCGAGTGAATAATACACGTGCGCGGTTTTCTTGGGGAAACATTCTAACTACGCATGCTTATGCAGCAGGTTCTCGGTTAGAAAGCATAACGGTAGTACATACAAATAAGCAAAATAATAGTATAGATTAATGGGCGCCCGCAAGAGGGAGCATTTGCCTCCCTTACATTTCACAAAAAAAATGCACGTATTATGATGTAAACTTAACATTGTAGTTAAAATAAATATCGTTAGTAATTTTTATTAAAATTGTAAACTTATGTTTGCGTTTAAGCACACACAACACATATTCTTTTAGTCTGTTGACTTATACTGTAAAACCTCATCCCCTACAAAAATGTTTTGCCTCCCCCCGAAAATATTGGATATATTGTTCATTAACATTAGTGTCATTAGTGAAAAACATCGATCTGAGATGACAATTAGGAAGGCCATCAGAATGAAAATTTTAAATAGTTTTGCATTTAATTCCCGCACATTGTATAAGCTTGGAATATAAATACTATTAGTAACACCATTTTATATTGTCGATTCATACTTAAAGTTTTATACTATTATTACTATAACTCTTAAGGCTCATCCCTGATATCGCCCCTTGTTTTGTAGTTTTGGGCTACTTTTGTATTCATTCAGTGGTTCTACACTCATTCCTATCTATCGTGTTGGTTTTAGGAAACGCGGGATTGCACTAACTGGATCTCTGTTAGTTACTTTATTCTTTTTAATACTTCAGCCCTTCTCACCAGAGCAGTGATGTTAACACAAAATCTCTACTAATCTCAGATTAGGGATTTAAAAATTTATAATTTTTTACTAATCCTCATCTACTATACTTTCTATGGTTTTCTCCAGTACTGAGTAGATTTCTATCCAGTTTATTATTTCAGTCCTTATTGACTATGTTGCCTACGTGCCTATACCCTTCTCTTCAGCGTGATTATGAAAATTATTTCCAAAATATTTCAATCTTTATTTGCTATAGTGACTATGTATTTGTGCCTTTCTCCTCTGCATTGTTATAAGTATGTAAATATTCAAACATACATTTTAATCATTATTGACTATATTGTCTATGTACTTATACCTTTCTATTCTGCCTCATTATATTATAAAATGACCCTATTGAAGAGTATTTATTTTATTTTTGTTCGCTACTTAAAGGATCTAATCTTACTCAGATGATAACTTCACTCCATATTCGTAATAACCTTGCTGCCTGCATCTGCTGGACAACGTGGTTCGATGTCATTTGTTCTAGATTGATAAATCAATCATTATATCTCAATTTTCTTCCATTTCTTGAATGACTACAGTTGTATCTGTAATTTTATTCAAGTCTTCTGGAATGATTCCGATTTCTACAGTAATTATAGCTTTTTCCATTGCTTTGTTGGTTATGCTAGAAATATTTGTTATAAGTTCCTTTATATATAAACCGCATGGTCAGATGAATATTCGTACTGAACATTAATTATTTCTTTAAATTCACTTGACTAGCGCTGATATTTTCACAATTTTATAATATTCCATTAACATTATTAGTTATTGGCTATTACCAAAGTGTGGTGATTTAACAAAAAGCCAAGGGATGGCAGAAAGTCAAAAGACACTTTGACTATTGTTTAGACCTGCCTGTTCAGAGATCAATGATGAAATGCAGCAGATAAGTGAAACTATGCATGCCAAAAGCATAAGGAGAGTACCAAGGTAAAGCAGTAAAGATAAGAAAGATACCTATGCTGTAATGGAATGCTCACTAGATAGAAATCCTTTCTGTGGTGATAAAGAATTGAAAAGTGGAGTTGTATCAAAATAAGACAATGCTCATGAGGCAAGAGAAGTTGGTAAGAAGATTATCCAGAATATTATTGGAAACACTGTAAAGGACTTCATTTTTAGGAAGAAAGACCAATATATTAAGATGAATGACAAGGCTGGATTAAAAGTTGAGGGAGAAACTGTCAAGACAGATCAGATCACAGCTATTTTTTCAGAGATTAGTTACAGTTACCAGGGATTTCATTTCAGAAGATCAACGGACACATGTTTTCTCCTATGAGAAAACCATCCTGCCTTACTTGGATCTGTACAACTGTTAAGAGAAGATGATAAACCTTCCCTCTCAGCAGCTATGAAAGCTAAAGTGAATCCTGATAACAGTATTCCAGGTGATGAAATGAATTATGTGATAGATGGGTGCACTGGTGGGTAAATGGACACTTAAGTTAAATTCACTGAGACAATGACAAAAAACTTTTCTTGTAAACCTAAAAAAAAGTTTATTAAACTGTTAAGTGGAAAACTTCAAGTGCTTGGTATTGAAACTCTGCATGCAGTTGGTGATGCTGATGTATTGATTGTGAAAACAGCTGTACATTTTGCAGCTACAGAAAAAAAACGGTTTTGTTGGGAGATGACATTGACGTACTTGTATTGTTGTGCCCCTATGTGCCGATGGATTCATATTGTATTTATTTGAAATCAAATCCAAAACCAAAATCTAAGAATCCTGTAGTTTGGAACATGCATGAGACAAAACGAAAGTAAGGAGACAATATTTGTGCTGACATTCTGTTTTTTCCTTGCAATATTAGGCTGCGATACTACCTACATCAATGATTTATGGATTTGGGAAAGGTGTTGTACTGAAAACATATGACAAAATGAATAATTCAGACATACCGCTTCGAGTTAATGTTTTTGTATCTGTACAAGAGTAACAAGAAACAAAGATAGAATAGTCTACGTGTCACTAAATTTGCAGAGAAAGTTGCAAACAGCTCTAGCTCTGTGGATTCTAAAGTACTACCACCATCGTTTGATGCTGCAAAATACTACAATCTGAGAAACTACTTGCAGATACAAGAGTCAAAGGATAATAATGCAGATCCACTCGAATGGGGATGGAAGCTTTCAAGTGGCGCATTGAAACCTCTAAAAACTGACAAACCATCTGCTCCAGACATGATGTAAAACTTCAACTTGCAGTTGTAAGAAAGTAACTTTTGAATGTAGTACAACATGCAATACATGCAAAGGAATCAGCTGTGAAAATTCTGTGCATCCAGAGATGGGTGATGACTAAAACATTACAAAAACACTTCAAGATCAAACTGGTTGTTACCAGACATAATGATGTGTCTGGACTGTAATTTGCACGTGTATTTATGTAATACAGTTTTGCAAATACATTTCTCAGTTTCAGTTTTTACCCTTAAAAGTGTGTATGCAATAGTGACCTAATATTTATGTATGTATAAAAACAAAATAGTTATTTTCGGTATTGCTCAGATGACCTCATACTGGCCAAAATTCTATTTTTATAGGTTTATTTCTATTATCAGTCAAAAGTCATTATTTCCCTTTCTGTACGAAATTAACTGAATTTAACCTCTCTTATGATGTAGGGAGAGGCCTCATGTGGTCAAAATTCCTCTTTAGCGCACAGAAGCAAGATAGGATTTTTATATGTTATTTGGAGGCATATCCAGATATAAAAATCAAATATCATTTCTATGCAAATTTTATTTGGGTATTACGACAGGATGAGTGGACTATAATTGAAGATGAATTAGACATTTCATTGAGTTTACTGTGGACAAATCTATGTCAAGGCAATAATTTTTGATTCACATCAATTACAACATAATTAAGGTTATACTTATTTATTCAACAACATAAAAGGCTTAGTGCACGTGTTCTTTAGATGTCGTTCTTCTTACGGTTTTGTTCATTATAATTATACCACCTAAAATAGTTTTAGAATATTTACACATTAAAATACTTTTAGTTGCGAGCTTTCGGCCTTCTTACGGGAGGGAGCCTTCATCGGGCAACAATTTACTGAGCAATAAAAATTCGTTAAAGAAAAGTCCATGTATAATTCTACATATTCACCATTCTGTTAATTACAATCTAGTGCTACTAGAGCCATTTTAAACACTTTGCAAAATTCAGTATGTATAAAAATAACAAGTTCTCAAGTTATTAAACATTACAAATTTAATCTCTGTATAATATGTTTAACCTTTAATAAAGTTATGTTCTCAAGCTGTTTTTTTCAAAACACTTAAAAAAACTTGGTTAAAAAAAGAAATAGTTGTATAATGTTTAACCTCTGTACAATAATTTATTTTGTGCTACAGTCTGTCCTTGATTCGTTTGTACTATGTTTATTTGGGAAACTAATAGAATTATGAAATTATAATGTTTTTGAAATATTATTTTTTAATTTGTTATTAATCACCAAAATCCTAAAGTCTGATTATAAGTGGCGCGAGAACAATAACTCCAGTTTCCCTATAAAGTATAAAAGGAATATAAAAACATGAATTCTACCAGAAATTAGCAAATATTTTGATTATTCTGTAGAGATAAATACCTGATCCAAATATGTGGCTATATGGCGTCAAATTGGTTCTCTTTATAGAAACAGTATCTGGACTTTAGTTGGGGAGAGTTTGTAAATATGCATCAGAAATTATTGTATTCCGATAGCTTTGTAGTTCCAAATTTGAAAGTAGTTACTGATGTATGAAGATCATAGCGACCAAAGAAAATTTTGAAAATAAAAACGTATGTCATGTTTTGAAGGTCCTACTTTTTTGATGGGTGTAGCCTACTGGTTAGCATATACCGAACTGTGGATCTGAGGGTTAATGGTTCTCATCTGTAAAATCGCGCTTCACAATTTGTGGTCATGCGTGTGTTATGAGAGTTATGACCAAGCTCATTAGATTAGCCGAATATTTGGCGGTGGGTGATGTTGACTAGCTGCTTTTCATTAGTCTATCAGTCAACATTTAGGGACGTTTAGCGTAGATAACTTTTACGTTGCTTTGCGCGAATATCGGAAAGAAAACAAACCAATCATTTCCTCTTCTTTTGGAATATTCCAGTTACACACTTTACAACCCTTATGTTCTAAAGCGGGAAGTCCTCTAAACTTAGCGATAAACTCTGGGGCTCGATTCTCTGCGGTGGATGCAACCCATATTGCCCATTGTGTAGCTTTGCCCTTAACAACAAACAAACATCTGTAAACGGTAATTACTTTATTGATTTTCTCCTGTGATGTTATTTTAGTTCTTTGATAATTTAACAGTTATTGAGTTAATGTAGAAGTAAATCAGTGAAAAGAATATTGAATATATATATATGTGTTAATAACAATACTCAGAACGTAATAAAAGTGGGTGTTAATAATGGTCTAAACAAATTCCATGCCAGATTTGGATAAATGTTTGCGCAAATATAAGTGACAGTTATAATATACCGATAATTATTACTCCTTGCTTATTTCAGATATTCGCGCCAAACTACAAAAAGGTGTAGATAGTCATCTATTTTTGGTCTGATAGCCTAGAGGAAAGACAGCTAGTCAAGAGCACCCATTACTAACTCTTGGGCTATACTAATCGAATAGTGAGATTTGACCGGAACTCTTATAACGCCCCCACGCCCCCAAAGTGCAGAGTGCGAGTTTGTGGCATTAAGACATGAATGTTGTGCCTCAGATTCATAAAAAGGCACAATAACCACTAGGCCACTCCTTGCCCATCACTTATGAAATGTTATATTTTTATCACCAAAACGATTGTCACTAATGTGTGCAGACATAAGTATATTGATTAGAGCATATTGATTACTAAAGTATGTATATTTATGAACAAATCAGATAATATATATAAGCGCATATGGTGACAGGTGAAGTCATTTACGTCAACATTTTTCATCGTAGATACAAAATGCTACTTTGCTTTACGTTCGAATTATATATTATATTCAACTGAAATAAATTTTAGCTTCGTGCAGTTTAATCAACATGCGAAATAATTTGCAGTGTTGCTACTTAGTCATTCGCAAAACATATGATCAGGTTGATCACAACAAGATCAAGTCATTGTAGACCAGGAACACGTTCGACCCTGTTCCCAGCTATTCCCTCGCCACAGCGTTCAACAACTTCTTTCATTAACACAATTGTAACTTCAGGTTATCTACATCAACTTTCAAGGGGTATCCATGCGCAGAGTTTTCGCTTGGCACCATAGATGTCGCCTCAGGATCGCAGTTAGCTCGAAGAGAATTGCTACCAAAGATGAACAAACAATGTGCAAGTTGTCTCAGCAGCCAGATCACATATCACATGTAGCCTCTTTCTAAACAGGCCACTATTATAACCCAGGTTTTTATGGGTAAAGTAAAGAACTTCTCCCGAGGATCTTTCACTTCGCATCGCCATTTCCACAAACGTTTCGCACCTTTCAAATTTTGGAAGATCAAATTATCTTGCCGCAAACTAGCATTAATTCTATACTCCAATGATTACCATTCAAATTGAGTGTCCTTTTCTCCTAAACCTGCTGTGTTGAAACACAACTTTAGAGCATATTATCATGAAGGTGGGATGCTCAGCATGAGTTATTTTGCTATTTCTTAGGACAGATAACATTTTCAAAATCTCTTACAGCCGCTGAAACCACGTTTCTGTCCTATTTTATAGTTTTCTAGAGTATACAAATCTCCCAAGACGTAGACAACGATTTTGATAGCATTGATCTTGATAGAGTTTCGCCATCCTACCACAGAGTTATATAAACACGTAAGTTATCAAGACTATATACTTTCATATAATCATAAGCAAAACCTGAACTAAGAAGATGACAAATAATCAAAATTAATCGATAAATCAAACTACATTTATTTGCCTACAACTTAAGTTAGTTTTATATTATATATTCCTAAAATACTTTCTTTAAAGGATTCACAATTTTAAACAGAATATATGTGAAATAAATTAATATATACTGGTTATAAACAGAGAAAACAGTATTATAGCAATATTAAATATACTGGTTATAAACAGGGTAGCTCAAAAATGTACTCGTACTTTAAGTTATGCAACTTCTGTATATCGATTACAAAAGTTTTATTTTTATTTCAGATAATACTGGAGAATGTTTAAAAAGTAAACCCCGAACCATTGGCGAATTAAAGCAACAGATCATAAACTATTTCCGTCGAATCAGAGTTGATGTCATGATTGTTTGAATGCTGGTGGAGCCCAGTTTGAGTATCTCAAATGATGCAGCAGTGTGTGTACAGTTAATTTGTTATATGAAACATTAATAAAGATATTTTGCTGTCTTGTAGGTTAATTTACTATAATCATATAATATTCTAAATGTGGATATTTTTGGGGGCCACCCTGTATATATGTATGTACAAACACGCCTGACCTTACATGAATCTTTAGTTATATATATATATCTTTGATAAATTGCTTCAACAAACAGGTTATTTTGAACTAACATGTAACTATTCAACTACTTACCAAATTATTTTGGATATTTGATCAAACCAAATTGTTTTTCTTCTTTAGCTACTAAAAATTGATTAATAGATAATACGTACTCTCTAGTAACGTGGTTACATATTACAATTCATCTTCTATTAAATAAACAGAATTGACAGCTATCGTGATCTTGTAGTTGAAGTTAAAGCTTTTTTTTTTAAGTGAGCGTATTAAATTTTGGTTCTTGCATGTTTTTTGTATGGTATTTCTGAACATCACAAGTGTTTAATATTCCCAGAATACCGGAAAATGTTAACAAGATAAGAACTTAGACAACATGTCGTTTACCTCCAAGTTTCAGTTTTCTTTTACTTTAACGTTCATGCCTGTTCCAAAACAACACGCAATCCTGTAACCGGTGAATTATTCATACTTACAAGGAAAAAGTTAATAGCACACTACAACACGTGATTATGAAAACGCAAGGCCTACAAGTATCCTTGTAATATGTTGGTCTAGGAGATGAAAGGCTGAACTTCAACTTGATAAATGTGTGATTAACATACGTCTATTGAAACAATGTGAAAAGTATTAATATAACATCAAGCGTTCGGATACTTCTGATTAAAGAAAGAAAGCTAATTGAAAGTCATGGCAAAGTATTAGAAGAATCATGGCAAAGTATTTCCAAATTCTTAGAAAATTTATGATTAACAAAAGTTATTCAAACTAAACACAAAGAAAAATATCAATAACATGTCAAAGTTTAATGAACATAAAATCTTAATGAATGTGTCATTCGCAAGAAAAAAACTAATTATAATTAGCCGATTATTAAAGTATTAATAAAAACCAGTCATGTTAGAACATGGAAATGATTAATAAGAGAAAGAATACATAAAAAGTAGAACTTAGGTTCAAAGTAAATTATTAGTGAAATATAACGCTATATAAAGTCATGTTTGTTTGTTGTAAAACGTAAACTTATGCAACGCAAGGGGTCGAAACGTGAAATTTAACATTATAAACCCTCAAGTTTGCCGCTGAGCAACTGAGTATCCAATTTCATGATTATATCAAAGTCAGAATTACCAATTCATGATAATAATGAAAAACAAAGTTCGATTTATCGCGTTTTTACAGAGAGTTGAATACGTTCTGTATATGCAAGTTACGCGACAACCTCAGTCGATATAAGGTCATGGTAGAAAGGGATGTATTAGGGCTACGTTGTTTGGCGTTCAGTAGGTAGTTTGATGGCACCGAAAGTTTATTGTTTTTCAGCAGGGCGTATTAAATGTTACACATCTTCCAGATGTAAAATTCTTAGAGTCTCAGATCATAAAGATGTGTTCAGATTGAGTATTTAGAATTTCCAAAACGGAAATATCACTTGTATTTAATGGCATTGGAAACAAAGGAATATCGATCAACTTGGGAATTCAGAACCACCCATAAAGGGACTTACAATAAGTCGTATCCTAGCCGTGGTAAGCAAAGTGCAATGTCTTGTAACATGTGGAGAATCTACGAACATCAAGACCAGTAGGAAAAGCATTCCGTCTGCCCCAGGCAACATTACGCAACATAATCAAGACGGTACTATGCCTGGAAACTAGGTAAATGGGGTATGGGTTCACCAAGATAAGTCTTCTAGTTACACCTCCAGTTCAACCATAGCGTACCACAAGCAGCTGAAGAATGAAACTGGTATTCATGCTATTTCATACAAAGACGTACTAGTCAAGTCGCCCGAAGCAGCACCTGTAGGTTTCTGTGCGGTCTAACTGATGACATAGGCGCTGAGAAAATCGTCCTCCTCGTAAACTAGTTAGATTATGGAAAGCTTGCAAGGAAGAGAATTTTACTTTGTACATGAGGGCTATTTTTAAGATGCGCAGTCGAGAGCATGATCTTATCTGTCGACAAACACTGTATCGATGTGGTAAAGCTCCGAAATATTTATGATATAATATACTCAGCATCTATAGTACACGTAATCATCATGGATTACGTATTTTACGTGAAAACATTTGTAAATATTTAATTGATAAATGTGGTTGAGATATAAATTAGTAATCGATATCTAATACGTAAATAAATTAGTGTATAAAATATTTGAAAAAAACGAAAAAAAAAACAGGATTTGCAATCTTTCAAAAAGATGAAAACAGATTAAACAAAGTAATATTACATTTCATGAAAAGGTGTAGATATTGTTCGAATAAGGTTTACTGTTTTATAGATGAGCAATATTAGACAACTGTTATGTAAGATAAAATTATCAATTTTCAAGTTCTTGGAAATCACTGACAAGTTTATACAAGCTAAACGGTGAAACTGGTTCCTCTATTTTGAATCATTTTCCCGAAGTCATGTCAGTTAGTCTTTTATTTTTAAAATTGGTGTATTGATTGTTCCTTTGTACCGGATTTATAAGTTATGGTTTTCTAGATTCTCAAGATTATTTCTATAAGGTTCTCCAATTTTTTGTACTATTTTTGTTACGTAACTTCAAGGCCTTAAAAATGACCGTGTTTTTTATTAAAGGCAAATACGTTCATTACAACTTGAAAAGCAAGAAAATATATTTAATCTCTAGTTGCTCTGTTCTTTAGATTTGAGAGATATGCAAATTGTTAGATAAATGCCTAGAAGAAGATAAGGGTTCAACTTCAAGTGGATTTTAATATATCTCAAGTACTTAACATAAAATGAATGAAAAAAACATTTTTTTTAGAACATGAATGATTAAAATAAAAATTAAAGACACTTTATTCACTAAAAACGATTGCATTGTGTAAACATCATCTAATTTCCTCGATGATTCAAGTCTTTCACGTCACTGTTTTCTTATACTTTTGGCTTTTCTTTCATGATGTGCTTACTTCGGCATAAGGTTATAGCAATTTTGTGTTTTAAGTTAAATGGACTAAACTAACGTTTTATGTTTTCATTATTGGTTTCGTTTTCTTACATACATGTTATAGCACTTACGAAACAAAATTGCTTTAAATGCGCATTTACTGAACTATTATAGCTGGGTTCGTTTTTTACTCTACAATTCAACTTATGAGGTACAGAGGTGACAGAAAATTGCACGCTCACTGCATTTTGCGTTATATTTTCAGACTTAAATAACGGCCCCAAAATTAATAACCAAATAATGAAATTGAAATCATCAGTTGTGATGAAAAGTAATTTGAACATGAGCGCTAGTATGACTGCCTTAGTTTTTCTAGGGAATAGTAACGTTTGGTTGCCCTTGTATTTGTACGTTGGCTTAGAATGCCTACTTATCTAATGTTTTACATATGGTTTGTATCAGACGTCTGAAAACAATAGTATTATACCTGGTTTGTGCTATAAACCGATTTGCTACAAATTATGTTATTTTTATACTAAAATAACTGTTATTCTCTTTATTGTAGATGCTTTGCTTTCTATAAATTGTACCAAGAGGAATTTGCTTTGTTTCTCAAACTTTGTGCTATATATAATTCATCAGCCATAATACAAATCTACCCAACTCTGCTTCCGTGGCTGATACAATTCACTTTTGAAGATACATTTCCTTTCATAGCTTTCTCAGAGCTGTTGATAATATGTTACGTGTCAACATGTAGTTTCTGTCAAAGCACCCCTCCCCTTTTCGACGACTCAGCGAAGGCTTATAGCGCTATAAATAAAAGCGGTGTCCAATTCTCGTGGTGAGCACAGCATAGATAACCTTGCGCCTGAAAACAAACACAGAGTTTACCAAAGCACTCTTTATTCAATTTGTATAATTCAACTGTTAATACACATATACCTTTAAAATTGTGTACTACTAGGAATACATTTATCCGCTAGTAAACAGACCTTTTCTACAAAAGTATTACTTATACTACTAATATCAGAAAAGTTTCTTTCAAATATGGAATAATGTATTTCACCTATCAACAAACATTGTCTTCCGAGGCATTACCTGTGCTAGTGATATATTTCAATTGTAAATACACTATTTCTAAAAAACATGGTGTATTTGAAAATCATATAATGCATTTGTTAAAATACACTTCCTAGCAAAGCTTTGTTTTTCTGTTGTTATGATCTTTTCATAGCACCATTTCTCAGTGCTAACAAATACAAATATTGATTTTTCCCAAGTGGTGTTTGAAGCGGTAGACTTTGTTTTTAAGAGGTGAGTGAATAGTTTCATTCCTCGTCATCTATCACTTATTATCCTTCGTGTTAATTACAGAATCTTCAACAAGGGACTTTTGACAGATGGAATGCTCTATGTCAAGTGGATTATTTTGGCACTGTACTTAGTTGTTGTGTTATAATAAGCACATTTTGCACTTTTATAGCCCAAATGCGGGTTTGAAGGTATTTAAGTGTGAAAGAATGTGACGTGGTTTCACTATGCTACATGACAGGCGTGACCTAGTAGTTAATGTGCTCGGATTGTAAATCCAAAAGCTCATATTTCACTACCTTTTCCGTAAAATCGCGCTCTGTATTTCTTGGCTATTGGCGTACTAAAAGCTTTTCGATTAAACAAGAATAGCCCCAGAGTTAATGTTGGGTTCTATTGACAAGATGCTTTCCTTCTAGCCTCTCAATTCAAAATTAGGAACGGCTATAAGGCCCTAACCCATGATGAAATGAGAGATCTGAAGTTTCCTAGGCATCTTATCCTATTACTGATGATTTTGGACAGCCTTTTCAAAATCACCGCACTACATTCTGCTCTGACAAAATCCAAGATGTACTTAGATGGACTGAATACTGTAACTATGCATTTTATTCCCTAAAGTTTGCTTTAGTAAAAACTTGGGTTGGTTTATCCGAGACAAAATTGACACTTCCTAGCGACTGGATACCAATGCTAGTGGTAGTGGAATTGGAACAGTATTATTGTAGGTGCAGGACAGAGTAGAATGCGTAATATAGTATGCAAGTTATATGCTGATAATGCATGACAAAGAAAGAACTGCTTTAAATTGTACTATTGCCACTACGTGTATGACAGAAAGTTCACCATTCGTTTGAACCATGTGTCACTGAATTGATATATGAAATTCAAAAATCTACAAAGAATAACCGCATATTGGATCACGATGTTGTAAGAGTATACCTATGTAGATACAGTAAAACTATGTTGTTTGTCATTAAATAGGCTTACAACATGGAAAACGCTCTAATGGATTGTCTCATATGATTAAAGCTTTTATATTTGTTGGATATATTTATCCACAACACCGTTTGGAAATTAAAGTTGTTGCAACGGCAGTGGTACAAATTATGTACAGTATATGATGGTTACACTGGTGGATGTAATTTTTTCAGATATTCATGAAAGTTACCAAAGAGTTATCTGTACTAGTCATCCCTAATTTTGAACTGATGGGCTGCAACAGTTAAGGGAGCTAGTCAAAAGGATGCACTACCAACTCATAGGCTACCCTTGCTTGACTACGTAGTGGGATATGACCGCCATCTTATAATGCACCCATGGCTCCAAAGCTTGATGCATGAGTCTTTTGTGGTAATAAGACAAACAATGGGTGGATCTGTAGTCAAGTATATTAACCACAGGGCCATGTTTGGCCTTGGTGAATGAATAGAAGTTCTGAGAAGAAGAGCTTAAGAGCCCAGATCTAACTTAGGTGCTACTTACCATGCAGCAAGATGAATCACTGTCAACTAAGATTGCGGATCATAGCATGAATGCATATAACCTTGGAACTTATATCAGTAGTTGTGAGTGGAGTAAGGTGTGGTGTATACCATTGTTGTAAGCTAGACATGTGGTTCTCAGTTTGTGCTGCAGCTAGTAGTGTCTGGAACTTTTTGGTAAAAAAATGGACAGCTTTTGAATAATGTTAAGATTGAAGGCCATAAGAGTATAACACCCATATGCACTAAAATGCTAAAGTAGTTCTTCTGGCTACATTTGAAAGTGCAAACACTATACTGTGTAAACTATCTTTAGGAAAAAGAGAGAGAGAGAGAAAGACAGGGTACTTTCTGACAGAGGATAACTGGTTCTCTATTGTAGAGAATAGATAGTTCTCCATTGTACAGAATAGTTGGTTCTACATTGTAGAGAATGGTTGGTTTTCCATTGTAGAGAATAATTGGTTCTACATTACAGAGAATAGCTCTGGATATAGCTAGTCTGCTCCAGCAGCTGAAGACACCAACATGAATCATGGGACTAATTTCGACAGTCTGTTATCTTTTGAACTATGCAGATGAGATTGAGATTAAAAAAAAGTCCTCTTGGGTAAAATGGCCAATAGAGTGAATTATATGAAACTATTGTTCACGTGACCCCATGCATAAATACACTTGAAGACAGGTACGAATGTGAATGATCAAAGTGTGAGTTCAATGTTTTATTTTCAATAACTTTTATCTAAGGTTAGCAGTTTGAACTATTTATGTTACAAAGTAGATATTTCAAGGAATTTCACTTTATTGATTTGAAACAGTGAGGACAGCCAAACACATTATAAACGAAACACAGATCATGTTCCCTGACTGCTTTATAATGTACAATTGCTTTATGATGTAGTGGTTTAGGGGCGAGTCTTCCCTTCATGGGGCTGCCTTACACATTGCCAATATATCTATCTATCTATATATATATATATATATCTATGTGTATAAAGCACAAATTATGTGTGTCTGTCTGTTTTTCCGTTATCTAAGTACTCCTAGGTCGCTGGGCCAGCCTTAACCAAACTTTGTGGGATGATAGTTTGTAACAAGGGGCATATTAATAAGGGGTTAACAACCCCTTTCACCCTTCGTGTCTTCGTGATTGCTGTTATTGAGTATTTATTATCTTTGACGTAAGTTAACGCTAACAATGTTCATAGATGATGCCACGTCCTTACACGAAAACAAAACAAAACAAAAACTTTATTAAATTTTCTATAACACAACATACACCCAGTGTGGGAGAGGGCACAATAAACGTCTTATATATATATATATATATCTATATATCAGAGAGTTTGCTGGTACTCTCTACAGAGGAACGCAATGAAAAAATGGCCGCCAATATTTCAATAATACATGAACTCAACTTAAGTTTTTACTCCAACAGCCACCATGAGGTTGATATGTAGAGCCATTTCTTGAATCATATACATTTCCTACTTTGATTCGTGACCTTTCAACTTTAGTCCGTAAGACAAATCTTTGGTTGATGACTGTCAATTAATTAATCATATGAAACACCGTAGAAGGACATTAAGAGCTGGGTTTTAAAACAGGTAACAGAAAGAACATTTACCGCCACAACTTTGGCTGCTGCTACCTCTTCATAGAAAGTCACCCTGACCATCGTATAATGCATATCATGTTTTCTGTATATACAGAGTGAGTTCTTAAAACGTATGCAAAACTATTATTGATGTAATAATGAATTCTGTAATAATATGTTATGTTACAAATAAATTGTGTTAAAGTTAGGATTTTTGTGTTATTTATCATAGCATCAATCCCAATATTTTTGAAGTTCATACATAACCCAGATGAAGGACGGGTATCTCAGCTAGTCTTGTGATATATATTTCGTCATAGGTTTTGGCTACAATGTACATCATTGTCCTATACTGGTATCCATGTTTCTTTGTGTCATTCATTTACATATTGTACAACTTGCATATGGTACATGGCCTTTTCAATGTCTACTGGCAGTATTTAAACGATGACTTAAGTGATGAAATGCAGTTGCTAAATACAGTAGTTTTTAAAATTGCAGTTGTATGAGTTATACAGGGGAAATATTTCCCCATCTTGCACATTCGTTTAATCCAACCTCATAAGTTAAAATGGTTCTCTAACAAAAAGATTTGCATCTTTTAAATATCTTAAAATATCTATGTTAAATTTTTGTTTTATCTAGAAATTACATTTATAATAAAACATTTTGCTTTGTTTTCATGACATTAATCTTAATTGGTGAAAACTATTCAAAATTAAGGTAAATATCTTAGCCAACCTTCCCATAAGTGTTGGGTGTGGTGAGGATGTAAGCTTCACTGTATTATCCAAGTTTGATGGTTTGGCTGAACGAGCAATACACACTATCAAGTGGATGATTGCAAAATTTTGTTAATTCTAATGTAACTAATTGGGATGAACACTTACCACCCATTACATTAGTGTATTGTACAAAATATCAGAAGTGAACTGGTCGTTTGCCAAACGTATTCACATTTGACCAAGAAAAACAGTTTTCCATAGACATGAAGTATGGGTTACTCCAAAGCATATATGCCAGAGTTTATGCAGAAATATATGGAGATTTTGAGGTCTGTATTAGCTGAGACATATACATTTGTACATCAACAGACAGAAAAGGCTGCTATATGACAGAAGAGATGTTGTGATAAAGAAACGGAGGAACAAAAGTTCGAGTGTGGTAAGTGGTATAGATTTGGCACATTCCTGTCATACAGAATTAATTCGACTCTGAAAGGACTGTTCCTTATTTCATTCTCTGACAACTCCGTTCATCACACTATGAGCTGTAGCATTCATGTGGTATGTGTAAAGACATCGAACACTCTTACAAGTTAAAGCCATACGTTATTGATGAACCTTTCATTTGCTGGTTAGATCAAGCATCATAGGTTGAGGCTGAGAAGTCTGATGATAGTCAGAGTACTATAAATAGGAGAAAGATACTAAAAGTACTTGTATGGTTGTACAAGAAGATTCAGACGAGGAAATTTTAGTAAAAGAACTAGGTGACTGTTTTGATGATTGTCCAAAATGTGGAAACTGACTTCGTGACTGATACAATTGAGATTAATT
Source organism: Limulus polyphemus (assembly GCF_000517525.1). Lineage (NCBI taxonomy): Eukaryota > Metazoa > Arthropoda > Merostomata > Xiphosura > Limulidae > Limulus > Limulus polyphemus. Next base: position 625,843 of record NW_013665845.1, on the reverse strand, counting down.
GCCAAACCAGAAATTAAGATGACAAGTTAGTTGACAGACTGATTACTATCAGAAAGTGAAATTGATTACTTTTCAAACTATCGGAAAACTTTGTATAGTGAGATGTAAATTAGATAATAGCTGTTCAAATATTATAAAGTTAGGACAGATTATGTTAGTTGATATAACACCTAAACATCGACATCTTGTTTGACTGAAGGTGATTACTAGTAATTTCGAGACTAAGTTGAAAAGACGTTTAAGATCTTTCTTTCTGATCTGTTGAGTGATTTTCGGTAGTGGGATGAGGTCTTGTGATAATTGATTACATCTTTTAGCTGCGTAGTAGCAGAATTTCTGTAGAGCACACAACATAATATTCGTTTAGGTGTATAGGTAAAACAGCTTATGGTTTTAGATGTAATGCCTAGAACATTTTAAGTTTGTAGAATTGAAGATGATTGTTAGGATTTCCCATACATCTACACATTGAAAATATTTTGAAAATTTAGGTGAATTTTTTTAAAACCACCTGTGATAGCTTTTGCATATGTAAGTGCAATTTATAAATAGTTTTAATAAGCAAACATAGAGATCTGTACATGATCTCCATATTCAGCAAAAATATGAGTGGGTCAAATCCCAGACAGTGATACAATATCATGATAGTATGGTAACTGGTGCTTATGGCCATTTGGGACAGTAAATACATTTTACTGTTGAATATTGTATTTATTCTGTGTTACATTGACTGTTATTGCTGCATGATGCAGTGGACAACATAAACATTAATCCAAGATGAAGGAAGTTTAACTGTAAGATCTTAATTGAGTTGAGAGGAGCTTTATCTGTGATGATTTATTTTAGGATTCTCAGAAAAAGAGTTGATTTTTTTGGCTCATAGATTTAGTACAGTATTGGAAACCGACTATCGAAATATAGCTCATGGGAGTAATAATTGGTGTTATAATAGTTCATATCCGTAAATCCTGAGGCAACCTGTTGAACACTATAAGCATATATTATGATATGTGATTTTTACATATCTTGACTGAATATGCGTATGGCATTATACCTAAAGGCTGATAATGGTGTGGTATTTAACACATATTTACTGACGATATAAAAATACTAATGAATGTTGTATTACCCGCATGAGTCAGTTACACGGAGAACACAGTTGTGAGGCAAAGAATGAATAAGAAAGTAATAACTTAATATAGATTTTATTAGTGTAGTATATGAAGCAAAACTGTAGTTACTGACCTTTAAACTCTTATAGAAAATATGGCGCACCTGGTATTTTCTTTCATGCTGGTGAAAAATACTTTTAGGTTCGATGTTGAAATAGGTGAGCTTATAATAAATGTGAGAAAAGCATGATAAATTTATTCAGTGTTTGGCAATGCTAGTGAAGAATATTTTGGTTGGATCATACAAAAATACTGCTGAGCACATTAAATAATTCGAGAAAGGAAATTCGCTGAAGGTGGTTTATCTGTCATACCAAAAATTAAATTGGTGTATCAAATGTTTTATTTGGTTTGATGCTATGTATTTAATCATTCACATTTAAATATTTGAAAAGCATACAGTGCTTCCGGGAATATTTCTTAACATTTCTGTTTAGGTATAATAACACGTCAGTGGGTGTATGGACTGAGGCAGAAAGAAACACCTGTGAGATGTTGCTTGGTAGTTAACTTCAAGTTGTATTTTACTGTAATGTAGTTAGAGGAAGATGATATTTGTGCTAATTGACTCTCAATATTAACAGAATTTCGAGGACAACTACTGAATGTTGACCTGAATTCAGCTGTTTGTGTAAAGACTTGTAAACACAGCTTTACCTCTTTCATTTCCCATTGGAACTGGTCTCAGTTTCCATTTGGTGGAATGTTCACGAGCACGTAATAAATTATTATGTTAGCTATAGTTATTATGTAATGATGCTGTGGGTAGCACAGCTGTACGCTGGTGTAGCATCAACTCCAGACGAAAACTGGTAGACCAGAGCGTTCAAACATGTAGGATAACATATATATTCATATAAATACATGTATTCCTGGCCATAACAATAATTGTAATACTTCCAGTTCAAACTCTGTTTTTGGAGCAGATTTTTGTTGTGACCAAGTTGTCATAATTTTTAAACATCCGTTTCTGTGTGAACTTCAAATTCTTACTTCTTTTATATACGATAACATTATCGATCCTTTCGGTAGTTTTGTTTTTAAACAACTGAAAGTTTTGTGATTCGTTTGCTTGTCTGACACACCTTAGATTTCTACCAAGGAAGATAATGTTTTGATTGGTAACATTAAGAGTTACCACAAAGCATTCAAGACCCCTGAAGCAAGCCTGATTGCTACTGATATGGAACCAATGGACAAAGACTCGAGTCTTCTAGTGTCTTAAATGTATTGGACATTAATAATAGCTTGACTCTGAAGTCACGAAAGCCTGCAGCACCTCGCACAATTTCCACCTCGTCGCTAGATACTTGAGTGTCAGAACACCTTCGCCAGCTCCTGTAACTATCCCAGAACATGTCTACTCACTGTATAACAAGTGAAGGTGACATCATCATCAACCACCACCCCATCATGATTGACGGAAGGGGTTAAAACGCAGAAGAAAACCATAATTTCATTAAAGTACCATATCAGAGATTGTGGTGAAAACCGAAACTGTGATATAACTTGTATATGCCGAATAACAGTTAAAATCTTGAAGTCACTTAGAAACACCGAGGATAGTTTTCTACCCCACTTCCTCTATTAATTTAGGGACATTCATTTCTTTGCTGAAGCTGTTTTTGTGTATATTCACTGGAGAGTTTTCTCAATATTTATTTTCAATGAAGTATATATATATATATTTGTTTGTTTCGAATTTCGTGCAAAGCAACACGAGGGCCATCTGCGCTAGCCGTCTCCAATTTAGCAGCGAAAGACTAGAGGGAAGGCAGCTAGTCATCACCACCCACAGCTAACTCTTAAGCTACTCTTTTACCAACAAATAATGGGATTGTCCGTCACATTATAACGCCTCCACGGCTGAAAGGTCGAGCATGTTTGGTGGGACGGGGATTCGAACCCGCGACCCGCAGATTGCCATGGCAAACCAAAGAATATATATATATATATCTTGCTTTTCACTGCAGTGTATATTAAGTATGTTCCGTGTATTTAGTATCATGTATATAGTTTAACTTTAATCAGGTCTTTTTGTATTGAATTTTTTATGATGTTTCACAATATGTAGCTGCAGTTTCTAGTATATATATATATAATAATATATATATATATATATCTAATCGGAATTGACATGTTGTATTATAATGTTGTGTTGATTTGATTTTCCTGACCAGGTTTTTAACGTTATTGTTGTGTTTTGGTAACAATCACCACCCAAGGTCTTTTGATTTTATATATAATACTTTACTTATTTGAAACAGTGGTGAGAGCTCTCATTTTTTCCCCTAAGTATTATGCGAATTATTACTGTTTTATGCGAAATATGTTTCATTCATGTAAAAGGATATTTTTGTATAATATATATTGTATTCGGAGTGTTTGTGTTAAGGGTAATGCCGTTTTATTTTGTAATATTGTATCATATTGAGATTTTCTATATTATATTGTGTCTCAGCAATGATAAAGTGTTATTTTATTGCACTATGTTATAGTTTCACCTTTATTTAAATACTGTACTGTATTTAATGCTGGCTTGATATTGTAGCTTCTATTTACTTATTCTATTATTCTATTGATGGTCTTGAGGTTATGCTTTTTGTCTTGTGAACATGTCGTACAGTGTGTTTTATCAGATACAAATGCTATAGAATCATGGATGACTCATGTTTATTTTATTGGTTTTAAAACAAGTGAGAGTGAGATGTGGTACTTGTAGGTATATTATGATTTCTTTCTCTTTTAGCTTAGAAAGATAAATAGTTTAGTATACAAATATTTTCAAATATATGCTCTCTCAGAGTGCTTACAGACCTGCACATACAGGAAAACCATACTGTGCGTTGTTGATTGAGCTTATTTCTCGTGCTTAATAACGCACGGTTAAAGAGTGTCCTACTTAGATATATAAGACTTTTTTCACAGATGTTGTCGAAGAACTAGCTATGGTCTTTTATCTACTGTCTCTGGTGGCATCACTATGTGTAAGTTTTCAAGCATCTCGAGGTTATGTCCTTATTCTCATCAATGACAAGTAACGTTGGTAACACCTCAGTTCTTAGAAGAATGATGTTATTGCTTTTTTATGTATACTCTCTCTCAGGTTATACAAGAGGCATCTTAATACTATATAGTTAATTCCAGTCTATTCTGTCCAACGTTTAGTACACTCGTTAGTATTTTGACTCGTTATCTTAAAGATTGATTTTACTCTATTAACATTCTATCAGTTCTCTTTTGATCAACTCAGTCAAGTTAAATTTTCTTGTTTGATTCTCTATATTATGACCGTTCCTCCTATTACTTGCGGTTACTACCCGAAGGGTAACTCGTGTATATCTGAGAATATCATAATATACCCCAGTCAACAGATCTTATACAGTTAACACAGTCGAACTATCAACATACGATGTCTTCCAAATTACAGGCTAGGAAAGTAAAACTGGTAACATATACGTCCTTTCTAAGGATGTTGCACAAATATTACTTACAGTTTTTTCAAATATTCCTTTTTAGAATATCATAATTCGTCAAAAAACATCTTTCCAAAACATCCTGTGTCCTAGAATATTTAATGTAACTGTAAAAATACAGTTCCAAATCATAGCCTATGCATTTGACTTACTTATTAACAGCATATCATTTACTGCAATCTTCATCTTGTTGTAGTAATATTATCAAATTTTCAACATGTTATACCTAAAAATATTAAAATCCACAGACGAACAACGTTTTATAACACACAATTGAAATATTTATTCAAACCAATCAACGGTTGTAAAAGTCAATCTACATGTTTCAACTTGGTTTCACGTCATCTTCAAGAATGTGAGAACTGTTGATTGGTTTAAATAAAGATTGTAACTGTATATTATATATCATCGTTAGTTTATGGATATTAATATTTTAAACATATATATAGACAAATTCCTTGAATTTAAACTTTTAAATATTATAGTATACCTTCTAAAGCTTTGCTCGAGCATGAAATGAATTTTATTTGTGAATATACACTTTCTTAAACTAATAACTAATTCAGTATTGAATGTAACCTCACCTCAAATGATTATCTAAGCTAGTAATACAAATCTACAAATCTGGCTTAGTTTCGAGCTGTGGATCGATGGATCTAAGGATCGAGCCTACGATACGCTAGTGAACATATTTCACATCTTCTGCTGTGGATGTGCTATAAAAATGGCAGTTAACACCGCAGTTTGGTTGAGAATGGTCGTGTAGTGATGATGGCCGCTTATCCTGCTGTTGGTTAACAGTTCTAAGTCAACAACAGACTTTCCTGAACATTGGAGTATGTGCCGTTTAGTCGATGTGGCGCATAAAGTTCTGTTCAACTTGAAAAAATCAAATACCTAAAAAAAAGCACTGTTTGCGTGAGCGATATAATTCACCTACTAATGCAAAAGTCTCTCCTAGCACTACATGTGCCAGTTTTTTCCAAACCATTGTCTTTGCAAGTGATATAATTCTCAGGTAACCTACGTTTCTTCTAAATATATTTTTTGCTATAAATATTTACTTGTCATCAAACACTTTCTTATAAAGAACAACCCATGCTAGAAATATATAATTCATTTATCAACATATTGTGTTATAGCTTATCAAATGCACAAAGTTACTTCTAGGTGTAACGAATTTATTATTATGCATTTATTTTTAATATGAACGTTGTTTGAATTGAATTTGTATTTAGAAATATGCGTGACCTCTAGTATCAGATATGTGCTGCATATAACGAATTTGTTATATATCTGTTTTAATGTCAACGTTTGTTTCGAATAAGTTTATATTTGAG
>NW_013665845.1:593088-618884 GCF_000517525.1 Limulus polyphemus | reverse complement strand
TGATACCTTTTGTACAAATGGTATAATCTTACATTGTTATATTAGGACTTTATTGGCGCGTTCACTTACTTGTTGGCGCGTACATCTACGTGTATAATAAATAAATTGTAGGTTGTATTATAATTTCGTCAGAGCTATACAGTGCTGAGTGATCGCCTGTACGTTTTTGATGTTATACAGTTTATTTAAAAAATTGTTTACATATATATATGTGTGTGTGTGTGTGTAAATACGGTTAACAATCATTGTCTTGAGACTACTTTATCATTATAACTCAGAACAACATAACAATCACAGTTTGTTCTTATTTGTTGAGTTTCGCGCAAACTTACTCGAGGGCTATTTGCGCTAGCCGTACGTAATTTAGAAATGATAGACTAAAGGAAAGCCAACTTGCCAATATCACCCACCAACTCTAGGGCTAGTCAAATTGAGTAGTTGGGTTTACCGCCACATTATAAGTTCCCCTCTGTAGAAAGGGCAGGCATGTTCGGTGATGGGGTTCAAACCCGCGATCCGCAGATTGCAAATCAAGCGCTCTAACCACTATACTTTGTTAGGTAAGCAGTTATAAATCACATGAAGTAATTCAATGTGAATCAGGGGATATAACCTCCAGAAAATGTGGCGTATATAAACTTCCAATGGAGTAATTCGTGAAATATGCATGGTAAAACCCAGACATATATAGTATATGGCAACCTTAGAATTAATAATGGGCATTAACTCTCCCTCACCAGGCGTATACTTATGTAGGACTAACGACCTCGTTTTCCCGATGGTTTCTCCGCGTATGGCAATAATAAACATATTCCAAAAAATACCATAATAGAGCACAAAAATAATATATATATATATATATATATAATGATGTACTGGCTTGAAACTCTTTATTTTGATACCACTACACTCTACTTCGCTTATATCCTTTTCAATACATAAAATATTATTAAGTTGCTTCCAGAGTATCAGATGCTAAAGAAACATTAGAGTAATCCTAATTTCGTGCCTAACTCAGCATAATTTCCTTTGTTTCTCTATACAGGTAAATAAACCTCTTAAAGAATAATGTACTGTTGCTTTGTTAAACCTATGCCAAGAAGAGACACAAACAGGAACAGTTTAATTTAACAGATCAAATGGCTAATCCGTGTATTTATCATTATGTATTTATTTTTAATAAGAACGTTGTTTGGATAGAATTTGTATTTAGAAATATGCGTGACTTGTAGTATCAGATATGTGTTGTGTATAACGAATTTGTTATATATTTATTTTAATGTCAACGTTTGTTTCGAATAAGTTTATATTTGAGGGTGTGTCTAGCTTACTGTGTTAGTTATGTATGGCGAAACTCCCACCAATTCTCCAAGATTGTAGAATATTCGTGAACACAGAAATCAACAATATATCCACTTTGTAACCGGTTAAATACAGTTCCGAAGTTTCGAGAAAATGTGTCTCGCCTATAGAAACAGACGGGCAACGCGCCAAAAAACAACAGAGAAGAGACAAGTCTACTAGGAAACTGTTATAACTGTGTAAGCTATAAACTGTGATTTTGCTAACCCTTATCAACCGGAAAATATACGATATTCGCCCAGGAACAATTATAAATTTCGAACGTCAGTGAATTCTCATCAAACGTTAATATCTTTCCAAAAAATATTACTGAGTTTTCATCGGACATTAGTGGTTTTATGAAAATATTATCTTACGGTCCAACAATTCATTGCCTGACAAAGCTAGCTAGTTTTCCGATAATTGTACGAACATCGACTTTAAGTTAACTCGCTGGATATCAAGGAGACTCTGAACTGGGAAGACGATTTTAAGTTATTTGTAAGTTAGTGAAATTTCTGTTTATGAAACTTTGTTTGTAATAACTAATCGTAATAGTTGCCATTGTAAATTATACTGTTGTATATATATATATATATTAAAACGTATTTGTGTCAAAATAAAAACGGTGTGAAACAATCTTGTTGGCAAATAGCGTAAATTAAGTAAAATATCGGAGTATTTCTAAACACTAAATCCAGGATACAGTTCAACTATTAAAAGTTAAATCATTTAACGCGGCTTTGGATTATTTCAAACTCTCGTTATATATAACATAATGTAACATAGTATAGGGAATTACTGTTGGAAGAAATTTCAAATATGTATTACATGTGCTTCCTACTATATCTTTACCTTTGCAAATGACATAACTCATCAACAACATAACTTGTTATAAGGCGTTGCATGTGCAAGTGATAATTGTTCACCTACAAACATAGGACTAAAGACAAAGCATTTTCTTACATTAGTAATATAAGTCACCTGTAAACTTATTCTAAAACACATAACTTAGTGTATCAACAGTGCGTGCCTGTGAGTGGTAAAATTATACTGTCAACGTTGAATTCCTTCCAAAGTTCAGCCTATAGGAGTGAGTCTCATATCACTATAGATGCTTTACAAATCAGTACAAGTGGTGAATTTTCTCGAGAATCCAAAATTCTTTCGAACGTTTTTTGTGCTTGAGTGATGCAAGTTAACGCTCCACGTACAGTTTATTCCAAAGTGCAACCTATGACAATTATAAACTCACCAGTTAATATAAAGTTTCTCCAAAAGTACTGAGTATGCGAGTGACATAACTTAAAGTTAAATATAAAGTCCCTTGCATTACATTAAACTGCATATAGAAGTGATGTGGTGTTCATTTGTGTCGGAAGGACGTAGAGGTAAATTTATGTCTTATTACGAAACGGGAGGACCAAAAGACTTTGGCCAGCAGTTAAGTTCAAGATTACATAATGCTGGAAAACTAATGGATCACGAGAAGAAAGAATTAAATGAACACGTAAAGTCAAGGTTTATATAGAAAACAGTCAATAGATTTAATTACAATTATTTAGTGGGGGGAGGGGATCAAAGTTGGTCACTTTGTAGCTGATTTATACAAGTGTTGATTTAGTTCACGTTCAATTATAATATTATCAACCTATTGGCCACTCTATCGACAGAACTAAACAGCTCTTGCAATAGCTCTATTCCCAGTGAACTGAGGGCTTCTATCAAGACTAACTTCGGTAATATGAATCAGCACATGTATAGCATCACCTATTTTAGTTCCATCAATCATAATTCCACTAAAAGTAAATGTGAGCTCTGGGTTACTGTGTTCTTGTAGGACTACTGACTCCGAAAAAGTATGATTAACAAGACCTAACATATCACAATGAAGTTTGCACCAATTAGAAATGGGCACCATACCCAAAATAATAGTTGGAAGTAGTGAGTAGTGGACTTTTAAAGACAACTAAAATGTAATAATGTACAATAATTTTGATAATTCAGAAGTAAGATTATGAATCTTTGATATCTACATTATGAAATTCTTATATAAAAGCACAGTTACTTCCAGAACATTGCCTTTTTGAGAGATATAATTCATCTGTTTGCTTAAAGTTTTTCAAAGGCCTTGCCTAATGAATGATATAATGAACATTACTTTTGCTAAAGACACAGCTTACCAGTTAACATACAAAAACATGTGAGACTCGACGTTGCACATTTTTATTTATGTTGTCTTGTATGATACCCACAGCTAAGCCAGAAGAAAACTCTGACTCTTGGAACACTAAATTTACCCTAATTTATGATCTTTGCACCTAATCTATATCTATTCACTTAAATAACAAACTTTATGAACAGTTGCATCCCATATTTTTTTCAGTCTGAACAGACGCTTTCATAAGGAATCTAAGAAACAACAGTTTTCATTTCCATTCACAAACCCATCTCTAGATCTGGATGTTTATGACTTCTTTGTTTTACAAACACGTGGCCCAGCTCTACTTCACAATTTTCTATCTTATCTGAAAAGTGAAACATTAAAAATAACTTTGATAATAGAAACTGAATTCATACATTAACCCTCTCCTCGACGTTCTAGAAAAAAAAAAAACTCGAATTTTTTCACACTACTGTCTTTCGCAGGACAATTAAGAAATACAACCTCCTTTCGTTCAAGCCTTGTATATCCCAACCGTTAAACATGGTAATATCTACATCATCAGAAACTGATCAACTTAACTCTATCTTTAAAAATAGTTAATCCACCACGTTCATAAATGATTGCCTGAAAGTGGAAACATCCACGCCAGGACCCACAGGTTGTAGTAACCTGTCAGAAATGCTAAGTACTTTATATTAAACTCATATACTTTCTCCAGAAACTCGTGAACTCCATAACTCACCCGAGAAAGATCCTATAAAAAAGGAGAAAACTCTACATGAAAAAAAAAAGAAACAAAGAAAAGCAAACTGCATCTGCGGTGACATGTAGATTGGCAAACAGGCATAAACTTGAATCAGCCAACATGAATACCAAACCAATCTTTCCTAAAAACAAATGCAATAACTTTTGGTGGTCGAATGAAATAGAATATTGTTTTAATTCATCATAAGATTCAGAATGGAAAATCCGAAAAATAAAGAAAGCGCCCATATTCATGGGATCTATCCGAAACACAAATGATACCGAGTTAATGAGATTAATAAACTATAAATATTCTCTTATTTTGTTTCTATCAACATATATTCAACCTTACACAATAAGCTCTGCCCTGAAAGTGCGTTAAATACTGTTTAAATCATTTTTTCTTTAATTCGCAGTTATACAGCTTTCTCTCACACCACATATATCTTTCAGTATCTAACCCTTTTTGATCTTTTTTATACTAACATTGCCTAGGATTCAAAGCATTATTTTTAAAAGTGATACGCTTCCTTTTAAACAGTAAAATTCTCATGTTAATATAAAGTTCCCTCCAAAGCTTTCTTGTTTAAGTATATAGTTTACTGTTCAACTTACATTTACTTTCATGGACTAACATACACTGCACAAGTAGTTAGGTTTCGTTTTTAAGAAATAAAATACATAAGGATAGAAATTTCTATTTGGGCTGTTGCAATGAGCTGAGCATTGAAGTTAGCAACAATTATCATTCTTTGTCATAGGTGTTTTGATGTATTCATTACTAGATAGTAGCGCTTGCTGCATTAGCTCAGAAGGAGGGATAAAATCACCTCTGTAGTGAACGAATATTCTAAACACATTTAAAGCGTTTTTATATAACCTGCAACGGCTCGTTATTAGTTAAATAACCACAAAATACATCATGCTTCATTAGAAAGAGAAAATATCTGATGTATGTAATACGAATTCTCTCAAATGTATGTACTTCAGTGTATTGTAAATCCTACCTTAAACTTGTAAATATTTTATTTGTTCAATTTATCAAGAAGCACAAAACTACAAGCTTAATCGTTTGGGTTAGAGGTATAGTCCTTTAGTCATCATTAGTAATCTGTAACATGTTATCCAAACACCTAAAGTATTTTAAGTTATTAGTGGTGAGTAAAAGAGTGTACATCGAAACCAACTCAACTGTTTACATTCCACTACTTCATGAGCCCTACTTTACTTATTTGCTTCGCTTATTCAAGCAGCACTGATCTGTTATGAATTCGGTGAAACTAATCTGTTACAGTGGAAGTAGCGAATGAAAGAACAGATTAGACCTGCACTTCATGTTTTCTTCATTAAAATTCGCGTTTTGGTGAGGAAAACAGATTAACAAATAAGTTTAATTGTTAGTGAATAACTTCATGTTATCAATATAATATTCTAACGTTGACTATATAAACCATTTCAAGCAAAACAAAACTGAATGAGAAACTCTCTAACCAATATAAAAATACTTTATAGACAGCACAGAATATTACATGAAAATAATTTATTAAAGTGGTCATTCATTGATTTTGATTTTATAATAATCTTATCCATTATCTATAGGAGGAAAAGTGCGCCATGTAACTACTTTTGTGTAATTGCAAGGACAACCATCAGAGATTAAGTCTAATTATAAATTTCTTAACTGAGAACCCTTTAGACTCTAGTAATGGATGAAACGTGATCCTGGAGAAACTACGTTCCTCCTGAGCTGAATTGGGCCTACTCTTCAAGCCTAAGCTCACGTGGGAGTTGGAATTACTTGCCTTAGAAGTACATGTATAAGACAGACGAAAAAGAGATATATATCACAAGACAGAGTAGTGCAGGAATCCAATGCAAGCCCATGGTTTTCTCTTTGACGTCTTTCTACACAATAATTTCACTTGCTTCTTAAGCACCTCTTAATGTTGTAAATATAGCGATTTAATATTCGAGTGAAGTTTGTTTTAATAAAAGAAAAAAATAGTTTAAGCATCTTATTATGACAAAATAAACAACAAAAGACAATAATACAGCATTTAATTAATGCATACAGTTTTATATACACACACAAAGTGATGTTTAATTCATGCTTAAATAATCAAACCACCAACTTTTTCAATACCACACAGATATTTCTTCCTCCTAATTAAAATATGTTCAAATGCCCGGAAATACTGAAATTCCTATCCTACGGCTATGTTGTAGGAACGTAGGACTATTAACACTATCTAGTAACTCCTAAACACAAATTTTACGAATATCAAACTGTTAAAGATTTTATTTTTGCCTCTTACATCAGTATTTCAAACTCCTCTACATGAACAACTTCATATTAGGGCAGCATCCTCGCAACACGTCGTTAGAGGGCGCTACATACGTTTCGACAATAGAGGGGAAGGGAGGGAAGGGATAAAGAGGAAGATTTCCCCAGAGACGAAGACGTCATAGTTGCCATGCAATGATGTCATCAGAGAACGCTCGTTGCTAGGCTGCCATGACAATGTCGCACAGACATGTATCAACATGTCTCAACATGGCTGGGTTTAAAACATTAATTTATTAGTTCTATATTTAGTTACATTTCTTGACCATTTATATATAGATCGTCCTGTTGAAAAAAGCTTATTTAAATATCATGGAATGATTTAAATTTACTGTTTCACTACTTTGACTTTATGATATCCATATAACTTGGCAAAATAGTTCATTTACACATGTTACTTTGTAGTTTTATCTTACCTGAGTTTTACAGAGGTGGATGGTTTAATATGCTTCCATATATGATTACATCATCAATATCTAGATTTGATTATATTAAAACAATTACTTAACGACAGTCTTACTGCCTGTAGGATTTTAACAAATCTATTGTTATCAGTTACTTGAATGAGATCGCTACTTACGTTTTTGTTTTCAATAATACATATTTATCTGTATTACATGTATTTTTAAAAAGGTGGGCAACGTTACTAAGGATTTTATACAGATTTTAACGTACATTTGACAGAGATGTTTCTATACTTCTATAGGACAGTATGCAGAATATAGACGTTCTTTTCTTTTCCATGTGTGGTTCTTTAACACCATGGAGACATTTCACTCTGACTCACTGTGACATGTTCAGTCTGTCTAGCTTCAAAGCACATGAGCTACAACCTTTCTTTAAACATGCAACGAATGTTTCACTAACTCTAATTTTAACATCCAGTTAATAAACTATCTAGTAAATCATTTTGCTACATAATAAATATGATTAATCATATTATAGAATAACAACACTTACCACTTTCTTGGACACATATCATTAAGGATAATAAGTATGATATATACAATATTATCCACACACACACACACAAACAGACGAATATGGTCCTTACAGTATTTTTATTGTTGTAAGTTTATGTTCGACAGTTCTTTTTGATGATTTTCTTATGTTGAGATTATGTGGAGGCAGTCCTAATTGATCAAAATATTCTTCTTTCTCATCTCGACCAATATAAATACAGACACAGTGGTTACCAGATTTATGACTCGGATCCAGATTGACAATGTACAAGTGTTTTTCTGCATGATCTCCAAACCTCTTATGCATGCAGAAATCTTGTGAAATTATTGAATAAATTCTAAAGTGTTCATAGCTTCTTTCGTCCAATGTTCCATAGGACATCTGCTGTTTCGCTTTCACAAGTCAACGATACATCTAATCTGACATACATGTTACCCAATATTTGAATGAGATTAATTCATTTTTCTACAACTAAGTATAATAAATGAATGACTTACTGTTTATCCATGTATTTTCTTTGAAAATTTCACAAAACAATGAAACTGTCTAAACACTCTTATGAAATATCACATACACACATCATTGATGTCAAGCTAGCTAAGCTTTGTCTGTTAAACACTGCAAAACTCGTCATGTTGGAAGGGTAGACAGAGAAAAAGAACATATAGAAAGAAGAGAAAGGTCATTGACACACATGTAACTAATGAGAAAAGGTCAATTTCGAGCTGGCCAAGTCTATTTCACATAAAAAAGTCAATTATAATACTCTGTCGCTATTTATGCATTTACATTATAGTTAATATTGAAAGATAAACGGTTTAAACTCTACATAATCATATATTTCACCATATAGTTCACCATACTGAAGCTAGAGTTTTTGTATGTTATTGAATTTAAAAGTCAGTAAACATAGTTCTTTCACTCTACATAGTGAAACAAAACACTAAATGTATATTCTCAATATTTGTCAGGACCTATCAGTTAGCATGCAATTATTGCATAATTTCCACTCAGTACTGTGCCAGACAAATGGTTAGAAGTTCAGACTGTGTCAGTTGGATTAGAATACTTATCAGAATAAAATATCCATTCAATCATACCTTTGATATCTACTTTAACATCTGAAATGTATGATATTTCATTATAGACTAATGTCTAATTATTATTGTAAATATCTCATGTCATAATTCTTCGAAACTAACACATAATTTGAAGCAGTGTTGCTATATATTAGTCGAAGTTTTCAAATGCTGTATGTTGAGGTCATTGACAGCTACATGACAAAGGCCAGTTCTGATTTATTTAGCAGCAGCAATAGGTTTATTTTATGACACCTTTTTAATCAATGAAAGGATGAAGGTTTTGTTTACTTAAATAATTCCATTAAGATTTATTACACTGAAATTCAATATCATAATAATTACATACAGAACATACTAAATGTCTGAAATATCTTTGGGAACACAAATCACTGTGTTGGCATCACCCTTCTTAAAAAACATTGAACCATGTAATATTTTTCAAATTTCACAATAGTCTTCGTTAACACTAGAAATATACTTATCACATACTTTGGTTGGTTTTGGTTTCTTATTATTTTCAAGATGGTCCTTCATTCTCTGTACTGCTACTGCAGTGGCTGTCATTTGATCAATGAGGTTATTGTTGTTATTAAAGCTTTTTTTTAGATCAATAAGTTAATGATACCTCTTCTGTTTTGTCTACATATCGATTTGATTATCATTTTCTGATTCAGCGTAGAGTAATTACAATAGAACATGTAAAAATTCCAAAGCAGTAAAACCATCACAGGCCAATGTTATCAGTTGCAACATTATAAACAGATGTAGCTCAACTTTTATTTATATATTTATATCTAATTGACTACTTAAAGAAAGAGAAGTTTACTTAGTCCATTATTGCAAACTGTTTTACCACGATATACTGTAGATGAAGGTTAACTTTTGTTAAACATTATGGTTTACCCATATCTCAGATAAAGTTTTATGAAATCTGACCAACAACAAAGAATAACAAATATTTATCAACAGAATATTTAACCCCAGAATACATTTATGAAATCTTGGTATTATTAAGAAAGGACAAAACATGTAGAGCCGAGATAGAAACTACTTTCATTAAGAAACAATCCAAGCTAAAAATACAAATGTTTTGTTTTCTCTTCAAAAGCACATTATTTAATTATATATGATAAATAAACAATGATACGCAATAGAAAGAATAATCTTCGGATCAATGGGTTATTGGTATATGCTTTTCAGCTAAATAAATTATAATTCCAAGTCTAAATTACAATTCCAATAAAATAGAACTTTACTTCATTCTTAAGCGAAAATCAGCAATTATATATTTTTAAAAAAAGTTAAGTATAATTATTTACTTTGCTTAGCGGACGATAGCTGATCAACAATTATATAATCTTCAACTTTTTTGATATGATAAGTAATTGTGGATTAGTGGTTAGTGTGCCCAAGACACAATGCTGTTGAACATCTTTCGCTCTTTCAGCTGTTGGCAGATTATGAAAGTGACATAAATGTGGATATTCAAGTCAATGATCCAGACAAAACTAACTGGCTTTCTTCTGTCTGGTTAGTACCTCAAAATTAGAGAAGGCTAAAACTTAACCCTGAGGTGTCTGATATAGTCATTTAGTCCATGTATGCCTATGATGCCACTCAAGTTATAATTCCAATTATATATATATCTAATACATAATCTATTGTAAGAGTATTTTATTTCTATCTGATATTATATGAATCTAATACTTGCTTCTAAAATTACATGAATTTATTTTTTGGCAATATATCTAAAATAATGAAAGGGCGTGTCTGTGTGTCTACGTGACCGCCATAGCTCTAAAAGGAAAGAAACTAGAAACCTGAAATTTTGCACCCATACTAAGTGGACGCTGAGGGTAGGCACCTGGATATTATTACTTATCCATGTGCACGCGCGTCATTTTAATGAGGGAAGGTAGCGAAAAACCACATAGAAAAGAAGTGGTTCCTAAGATAACAATTTGCCCCCAGTGGCACAGCGGTATTGTCTGCGAACTTACAACGCTAGAAACCGGGTTGCGATACCCGTGGTAGACAGACCACAGATAGGCCATTGTGTAGCTTTGTGTTTAATTACAAACAAACAAAGAAATATATAACAACTTCTAATATATAGAAAAGCCAGTACGTTTTGGTAACAAGTCATTCCAACAATGGCTTTTAAGTCATGTTGCTTAGCAACAAAAGTATGTAAGATGTAAAAATGTATGTAAAAGCATGGTAAAATGGGTTCAGAATATACACACTGACATAGTTATCTATAATATATCAACTTAATAAACCGAACAAAGCCGTGTACTTTCGCTAGTTTATGATTAAGTAATAATAAAAGGACTTGTTTGTGTGTGTCTATGTGTGTGTGTGTGACTGGCATAGCTCCAAGAGGAAAAACCTAGATACCTGAAATTTTACACCCATACTAAGTGGACCCTGAGGGTGTGCACGTGGGTATTTTTACTTATTTTATATACGTGCATGCACACTGAGTCTTTTTAATGAGGCAAGCTAGCAAAAAACCACATAGAAAGGAAGTGGTTCCTTATATTACAAATAGAAATCACAGAAAGACAGACACGTACGTGCGTGCGCATCTTTTAAATGAGGCGAGTTAGCAAAAGACCACATAGAAAAGAAGTGGTTCCATATGTAACATTTTTTATTATATAGAAAAGCCATTGAATTTTGGCAACAATGCGTTTCAACAATGACTTTTATGCCATGTTGCAGACATAGGTGAGAACAGAACAACGACCAACTTAATTAAAAATTGTAATATAATAGGTAAACATTTTTCAAAGTATAAGATGTATGCACTTATATGGAAGTCTTAAATAATTTAGAATATTTTAATGTAATTGAAAACTATGAAGCTGATAATATATTCTACTTTAATCAATTATGTAAAAAATATTAGAAGGATTTATCGTATTTCACATGAATATTAGAAGCTTAACGGAAAACTATGGTTAATATATTTTGTTGATAATAAAAATAAGAATAAAACTTATTACAATAATACTAACAGAAGCTTAGTTAGATAACTTGCCAATTCAAATATTTAATATTCCAGGATATATTGCAACCGGAACTTTATTAAATTTTAACCAAACTAGTGGAATAATGATTTATATTAAAGAGAGTTTAAATTCACAAATCAATATAGAATAAATACAATTTACTAACTGTAACTGTTTGGTTGTACATGCAAAGGAATGGCAAGCAAAAATAACAGCATTCTATCGTTGTTCCAAAAAAAGGAATGGTAAATATGTTTGTTAAAGAGCTTGATGAACTAATAAATAAGTATCTAAATTTCAAATGTATAATTATAGGAGATACTAATGTAAATATTTACGACAGTGTTAAAGATGGCCTTGAAGTGGTGCAGAATGATTACATAAATATGTCGGTAGAAAATAAATTTGTCTCGTATGTAAATACTACTAGTAATAGTCTGTGATAATATTTTTATGTTAAAATAGGTTCGGAATACACACATTGACATAGTTATCTAGAATATATCAATCTAATAACCCGAGCGAAGCCGGATACTTTCGCTAGTAGTGAATAAGACGATATTATATCAAAAATCTTTTGAAAATGTTTTTTCCAGATGGATGCAAACATAAATATAGTTGTCAATACAATAGTTGGTAAGAAAAAATAGTCTAAGTAGTTTAAAAATATGAATACAATTTTAGCGCTTTAGTCAACTAACGATACAATCTTTCATAATATAAATTACCTATTAACTTGAGGTACTGTGGCATTAAAATTCTAAAATCCATATCCTGCTATAATCTTTCTCCTATTATAGAAACTCAAATAAACAATAAATAAATATCTTTTTTTTTAAATTAGATCCTTACTTACATTATTCGATGACATCTTATTTTGTGGATGAAGGCGTCATCGACCTTCTCATCAAAGGATAAGGCGTCAATATGGTGCAGATGTACTCACGATCATCACTGGCTTTACCAAAGGCACACAATTGTCGCCGCCAAATATTCTACATTAAAAACTATAATTACTACTCCTCCCGGTATAGATATACTGACCAACTAATAATAGCTTCTAGACAAATGGTCTAATGGGATGAAATGAAAGCCTTTCCCCAGACGTGTTGGAACTAAAGGTAGCACGGATATTTCTGACATTTCCTCTAAGTCATGAAACCGAGCATTGTTGACCTGGAACATGCGGCATATACTACCTTCACAGACATGCCTGTTCGTCCTTTGATGTGCTAAAAGAGGTGCAAGCAATGTTTGTGTGTACAGTTTTGGATATCTCGCCCGACAAGTGGCAATCTCAAGGAAAGGCTTTTTGACAATTCCAATGAGGTTGTTATAGTCATTATTACCTAAATCTCAAGGATTGTTAAAAACTATGTCTTGCACTTGCTGGTAACATCAAAGGTATTTTCTACTGAACTACGTTCTATCAAACGTAATAGGCAGCTTATACAGCTCGCCTTATTTTATGTATTTCTCACACATTTACAGCACCTACTTCAAGGCGGTATAATAATAACTTGGTTATAAAATTGAATATCTGTATATTTTTACTGATAATCATCGTCACACCGTCTCTTGTACAATTATTGCTGTTAGACAACAAACATTTACTGTGAAAGGTAGAGATTGATTCCCTTTGTGTTAACTAAATACTGAGAAACCGGTTAACTGCAAGTTTGTGAATCCTCGAACTTAAATGTATGCGCTTTTTATCTTATAACAACCCATCTCCACTACAAAATATCTCCGGATGCTATTGTTTTTTCCACACGTGACACGATGTCTGGGTTCCTGTTTTCTTTCAATACTACACTTTTTCATGGCGTACTTAAATGTATCTTGTCGAGGGCAGAATTGTTTTTGGATAGATCTGGTATTGCTTAGGTTTCATGCAGCGGTACAGTTTCCTCACACGTTTATTTACAACATTAAAGTGGGGGATATCAAATACTCCGTAAAACAAGGAATTAAAACCTCAAAATATAGTAACCACTTCACATGCATAATATTCCTAGCAACTATCAATCCGTCCATTACACAAGAGTATTCCCAATCATTTCGTGTCATTTCTCTTATATCTGCTATGTTAAAGCAAAACGTTGAGTATATTACCATCAATGTGACGTGTGCAACATGACTTTTTGCTGATGTTTATGGCACATACCATGTTCAATAAAAACCTTCAAATTGGATAAATTTTACTAACTACGCTTGAGTCCTTATACTATTTCTGGATCTCCCGTGGCCTATTTATACTAACCAGCTCATTTGTTTGATAAAATTGAATATGTTGCAGAGGAGGACTATGTATTGACGAAACAGAAAAATAGTCCGTTTAATTCTTTTTTTTTATTCCTGAGAATGTTATGAAGATTTTTAAAGATGTATTTCGTTATCTCTGTAAAAACATTGTAACTATTTTGTCATTCTTTAAAACAACAGTTTGTCGTTTTTAGACTTACAATTTATGAATAACAGTTTAGCACCACCAATGGTTTCTCCATTTTTAGTGCTGTTAGTAATAACAACACGTAAGGTTTTAAGCGATGATAACTTAAAGGTGATTTTTAAGTAACGAAAACGTGCGTTTGTAATCAAATGTAATTATTAAAAACTACTTAGTTATTAAATTAATTATCGAGAGTCTGATGGCGTTTTCCCTTTTCTTAATATCTTCATAGTTTGCATATATACAATTAATGTTCACATATATGTTCTGAACATTTATTTCACATCGTATAAAGCCACTATACTTGAATTACCGCTTACGACGCAAGGTTTATTTTCACACAAATCATTAAATTTACAGTGGGCATAGAGGCATTAGCTAAAACAATGAGCTATTTTGATACTAATAATTGATACCAAACAGATTTACGTATTATTAACAAAGACCACTTTTACTAATGTGCTCGGTGTCACTTTAACAGGGAGTATCTTTAAAATGAGATTAAGTATAAATACAGTTAAAATGTGAAAATTAGTTTCAGAATTTCGCGCAAAGCCTTTCCCTTATTTTGATCTAGAGGGAAGGCGACTAACCAGCAACACACACTGCGAACCTTTAGGTTATTACTGTCTGATCGATTATGGAGGTTCGACTGCTACTCTTATAGCCCACAAACGACCCTAAAGCCCGAAGCGCATTCTTGCGGCAACCGATAGTGAACCTTAAATCTAGGAGTTACGATTCGGGAAAAACTAATCAATAAGTCACACCCAGACCGTGACGTATTTCGAATGAAATTCTTGTTATTATTCTACTGTAAAGAAGTATTGACCAATGTGTTATGAATTGTTATTTTTACTTGAATTTATTTATTAAGAAGAGAACAAACTTTTAAAGTTTAAATCTGTTTGTCCATGAATAGTAATCATGGAAATAGCAAAAAAAAGAAAAAGCATTCAGAAAACATAATAACAATGTTTTACAAAATATCAATATATATTTAAAATTTCTATGATATGTTTGTTTGTCATGGCTGTCATAGCTATACCGTGTTTTTCATTTTGAATACAAAGAAGAACATAACAGACATGGGGGGGGGGGCGAAGGCACGTTGTAGGCGAGTTGATAGATGAATAAGATTTTTTTCTTAAAGCTCAAAGGAAGCCAAAGCCATTAATAACTGTTTGTGGTGGATAAGAACGCGGGTTTATTAGAAGGCTAGCTGTAAAACACCAGAAGTGGAAAGTTTCTTGGTATGGGCGATTCTGTCGCTTTATGAAAAACCGACAAAGAGGTTCCGTCGTCAATATACTAACGAAACATTATCGGAGGTGTCCGTTTGCACCATGTTTCTGTAATTCTATTTCTTATAAAGCTCGAGGATCGGTGACTATAGTCGACCGCTCTACGTGTGCTGCATGTTAACATTGAGGTTATACATGTATATACATATAAACATATTTCATTATTCTAAAGAACGCGATCTCAACAGATGATATGTCATCATAAAGTTGTACTTTTCAAGAAATGAAAAAGTTGCTGTAAAGAATTTATATCCGTATGAAAAGTGTTTTTTTTTCTATATATCCTGTCCATATTTTTATTCACATCCTTTGAAAATTACATATTCCTAATAAAAAATAAGGAATCTTTGTGTACTTATTCCTTATTTTTACACATTAAGGGGTGTTTATATGACCAGTCTATATTTCTTTGGATGTGTTATAGAAAGAAAAGGGGCTTTCTAATACATATTAAGGAGTGTAGGTATACCTAGTCGTTATTTTTATTGATGTCTTATAGAAATATGCACGATTTCAATACACAATAAAGAGTCTCTATATATCCAGTATTTATTTCGACCAATTTCATATGAAAAGCAACATATTTCCCATGCCAACAAAGAAGTATTTGTATACCCAATTCTAATTTCTATCGACATCTTACTTCTAGAAAACTGCACATTTCTAATACACACTAAGGAGTGTCTGTATATACAATCTTAACTTTTATCGAAGTTTATAAAAGCTGTACCTTTTAATACACCATAAACAGTTTTTGTACAATCAGTCCTTGTCTCTGTCAATATATTATAGAAAACTGCACCTTTCTAACACACACAACGGAACGACTGTATACTGCATTTTTTAAATACACAAAACAAGAGTGTCTGTGTATCCAATCTGTAGTTTTTAATGTCATGTAGAGTATTACATCTTTCTATTACACAATAAAATGTTTCTGTATATCAAATATTTATTTTCTCGATATTTTGTAGAAAATTACAATTCTGTAATACACAGCAAGAAATGTTTGTACTCCTGATCTTTATCCTTATCAATATCATAAGAAGATTGCACATCCCTAATACCCAGTAAGAAATGTTTGTACACCTGATCTTTATCCTTATCAATATCATAAGAAGATTGCACATCCCTAATACCCAGTAAGAGCTGTCCGTATAATCAGTCTATTTTTATCAGTGTGTTAGAAAATCTGCACCTTATTAATACAGAATAAAGAGTCTCTATATTCCCAGACTTTATTTCAATAGACATAATAAAGAAAACCCCATAGTTCTAATAAACATTAAAAAGTCTTTGAACGCTCAAGCCTTATCTCTATCGATGACTTATATAAAACTGCCTTTTTAAAATACATACTAAAGAGCTCTGTATAAACAGTTCTTAGTTGTATCGGTATGTTATAGAGAACAGCACCCTTTAAATACACAGTATGAAGTCTCTGTGCAACCACACTTTATTTTCATTACTATATTATAGAATACTACATCCTACTAATACACAATAAGAAGTGTCAGTATTAACAGTCTATTTCCATAGACATCTTAAAGAAAACTGCATGTATCTAATAAACACAAAGAAGTCTAGGTATACTACCTTTTTAATTTCTATCGATGTATTATAGAAAACTGCACAGTAAGGAATTTCTCTATACACAGCCCCCATTTTTATCCATATAATATGGAAAACAGCATATTTATAATACACACTACGGAGTTTCTGTGTACTCAGTCATTATTTCTATCGAAGTCTTGTAGAAAACTGCGTTTTTACAACACATTAAGAAATCTTTGTATATTCAGTTTCCTCTTGTTAATGATGTGTTATAGAAAACTGCATCTTTCTAATACACTATACAGATTATCTACATAGTCAGTCTTATAGAAGACTATATATTTCTGATACACACTAAGGAATCTGTTTATAATCAGTTTTTATTTCTCTCGATGTGTTATACAAACTTCACATCTCTCATTAATATTTAGGAGTCTCTGTATATCACTAAATTTATGTCGATGTGTTATAAAATGATTGTATCTTTCCATTACACACTAAGGAGTGTTTGTATACCTAATCTTAATTTCTAAATATGTCTTATAAAAAAACTGCACTTTTATATATATAATAAGGAGTCTTTATATATTCATTCAGTAGTTTTATTGATGTCTGATAGACTAGAGCATCTATTTCATCTATAATAATAAAAGGGCGTGTTTGTGGGTCTGTGTGTCTGCGTTAGTGTGTGTGACTGACATATCTCGAAGAGGAAAGAACCAAGAAACCTAAAATTTTGCACCCATACTAAGTAGCCACTGAGGATGTTCACCTGGATATTATTACTTATCTTATCCACGTGCGTGCTCTCATGCACGTGCGCATCTTTTTAATGAGGCAAGCTAGCGAAAAACCACATAGAAAAGAAGTGGTTCCTTATATTGCAAATTATAGATATAAATCACAGATAGATAGACAGAAAACAACAAATATTTTTTTAATTTTTGTAGATTATACATTTCATTTTATACTTTTAGCACATAGACTTAACAGCAAAATTAGGTCATAGTTTTATTGCTAAGCAACATAATATAAAAGCCATTGTTGGAACGCATTGTTTCCAAAACACATTGGCTTTTCTATATGATAGAAGTTATATAAAGAACCGCTTCTTTTCTATGTGATTTTTACTAGATTATCTCTTTAAAAAGATGTCATATTCTAACGCACACAGGTGGCTGTCTGTGATTTATATCTATAATTTGTTATATAAGGAACCACTTCTTTAATCATAATATTATGATAATCATAATATTGTTATTATACAGCGTGTCTGTATGTCTTTTTGTGATTTAATTGGGAAAACAACCAATATTTTCTAGCCTAAAGCATTGCAACGTGAAAAAATTGTAATAGATTCTGATAAAATGTAATAGAAATTTGTGATGTCAAATATAAATGTGAAATATTTAACGCAATGATAAAGTTCTTTGATGATAAATAATTCTTAATTTACTGTACTTTCTTTACAGCTTCTTTATGTTTCTGAAAAATAAAAATGTTTAAAATAATTTTGAATGTTCCTCTGTGCTACTATAGGTTCAGAATACACACACACTGACATAATCATCTAGAATATATCAACCTAATATCTCAAGCGAAACCGGGTACTTTCGCTAGTCTTCTATAATAATAAAAGGGTGTGCCTGTTAGTCTGTGTGTGTGTGTGACCACCATAGCTCCAAGAAGAAAGAACTTACAAACCTGAAATTTAGCACCCATACTAATTGGACCCTGAGGATGTACACCTGGGTGTTATGACTTATCCAAGTGCCTGCGCGTATGTGCGTACGCATTATTTTAATGAGACAGGGTAGCGAAAATCCACACAGAAAAGAAGTGATTCCTTATATTACAAATAGAAATCACAGACAAACAGGCACGTGCGTTTCTATTTATGTGTGACTGCCATAGCTCCAAAAGGAAAGAACCTAGAAACTTGAAAATTTTCACCCATACTAAATGGATCTTGAGGATATGCACATGAGTATTATTACTTATCTACGTACGTGTATGCATGCACTGCGCATCATTTTATACGAAAAATCACATACAAAAGAAATGTGACCACCATAGCTCGAAGAGGAAAGAACCTAGAAACTTTAAATTTTGCACCCATACTAATTGTACCCTGAGGGTGTGCACTTTGGTATTAATTATCTTATCCATGTGTGTGCGCATCTTTTTAATGAGGCAAGCTAGTGAAAAAACACGTAGAAAAGAAGTGGTTCTTTGAAAATCTAACTTACATATGTAATATCAGCATTTTTTAGTTTTCTCAGTTTGGAGTAGATGTTGTAGTTTCGTTTATTTGTAATTAAGCACAAAGCTACACAATGGGCTATCTGTGCTCTGCCCGCCACGGGTATCGAAACCCGGATTCTAACGTTGTAAGTCCGCAGACATACCGCTGTGCTACTGAGGGGCCAGATGTTGTAGATTCTAAAAGTATTGTCCCAATTGAAAGTTTCATGATTGCGAGCTCAGACGGCAACACAATACGGAAACTTTACAGGGGGTGAATACTTTTGCAAGGCACTGCATATACAAATTCTTCATTTCTATCAGTGTCTTCTGGAAAGTATATATTTCTAATACACACTAGTCCTTATTTTTAGCGATGTCTCATAAAATATCATATCTTTATAATATACTTAAACACATTTATAATACACAGTAAGGAGTCTCTGTTTACTCAATATTTATTTATATCAATGCTTAATAATAAAACTGCGTATTTATAATACAACTGATGAGTCAGTGTATACTCAGTCTTTATTTCTATTGATGTCTTACAGAAAACTGCATATAGACTTCCGAGTCGCTATGTAACCAGCTTTTATTTCTATCGATATATTATAGAAAACTGCACCTTTCTAATACTTAATAAGGAGTCTCTGCATATCCAGTTTTTATTTCTATTAATATTATATAGAAAACTGCACCTTCGTAATACTTATTAAGGAGTATCTGTATACCCAGTGTTTATTTACGGTAGTATTTATTAGTAGGGATCGGCGTGAACCAAAATGGCTACCATATAAACCGCGCGTTTTAAATCACCTTTAAAATGTCTGAATATTAACAATGACTATTTCACAGTATTGGTTGAACAAATCTAAAGCTGATTGTACATATAATGCCATCTAAATCTCCGTATACGTGTTTGTGGAGTGAATCAAAATTCCATTATTTGAACAAATTTTCATCAAAGTAAGTGACTTTTCCAGACAAGTACAGAAAAGATGACAAACCTTATCGTTCTACATCTTTCACATAACTCTTACGTCTGGGATCCCAAATATTCCTTTTTTGTACCGAAAAGGATACTAATATATATATAAACATGAAATGGACGATGAACTATTTTGGGCATATATTTAGATTTGAGGACAGCTTGTCAGAGATCTTGGTGAGTAAAAGCTGTTACGTATTAGAATTTCAAATAGCCTGAAATTGAGTTAAATGACACTTTAAATTTAGCAGTTAAGTAAAATCCGATATATAGCCAGTTTATGATATTTGCCAACAATCAATATAAATAGTTATTATACACAATGATTTATATACAAAAATTTTACAAACTTACTAGCAATATAAAGTCTTTTTTCTAGTCTGGATCTTCTTTGATATTTTTGATATCGAGGGTTCACAATGAACGAGTTAATTACGAGTTGATGTAGGAATGATTCTCTTAACGGGGCGCTAGCTAGCTTTGTCCTTCATTATTCACCAACCACACACGCCGAGTTTTCCACGATGAAGTTATATAATGTTTTCGTAAAAATACTAATGTCCGATGAGAATCCACTGAAGTTAAATGATTGGTAATGTTCGAACTTTCAAATATCTGAAGTTTTCCAATTGATAAGCGTTCTAACAATCACAGTTATAGCTTCCGAAACTTATAGCATACCAACTATAGCAAACCAATAATAGATACTCCTTTCTTGGTGTGTCGCGTTGGTTATATTTATAGGCGTGTGGAGAGTTTCTAACAATTCACATTACGTAACGATACAAAGCTACTTTAAGCGTTTACGTACATACATATATTGTTGATTCTTACACTCGAGAATATTCTACAACTTTAGAGAACAGATGGGAGTTTCGCAATACATATTTAACTGTATAAGTTATGTACACTTGTAAATATAAATTTAATTCAAGCAAACATCGATATTAAAATAAATATAAAAAAATAAATCCGTCACAAATCGCATCAGGCATACGCATGGCATGCCCCACGCTTGGTATTGCTGGAGTAGAAAAATATAGCTAATAAAAAAAACAACAACAAGTATAATAAAAATGTTTTAAATTTCATAAAAACAAGTAGGGATCGATATATATGTAACCTAGGTAGCTGTAGTGGTATAGAAAGTTTTAATGCTACAAAAACATTGAAAGAAGAAAGTAAAGACTGCAAAAACTGAGTTTCTTAAATTTAAATTTTTTATCCATACTTTGGCAAATCACTGTAATTATGTTAGTCTGAGCCAAAGTAGGGATGTTATGAAAGGCTTAATGTATACACAGATTATGATACCACACCCTAATTTTTTTCTGTTATTGGAGTAAACTATTCTGTAGTGGAAAGTAAAAATAATTTGACTAAGGACCAAAAAATTGCAAAAGAAATTTGTATAAAGTTTAATTTCTGAACCAAAATACCTCTGCCTTTTTCCAGTTAAAGTATTCTGACAACTGTTAACTAAAATATAGTAAAATTCAATTAAACTAAGCTTACTCTGTTAATTAATTTTTTCTCATTTAGCACATACAAAAGCAAATTATTTCATTGTGTAGAAAACAAAATCCACTAGTGATACTTTCGAGTGAACGAGATTTTATGTTTTTGATATAATATTTAATATGGCGAAAGTTCAATATTTAGATATTTTAACATGAAGAACTGTTTAAGTAGTAGACAAGTAAAGCTTATAAAATAGTGCTGAAGGGTGGTTTTTTTAACTTAGTCGTTTCTGTTATACTTTGCCAAAGGTACGTTTGACATTACCTGATGGACATGGCTTAATGGATTTGCTTTCTTGAGACTTTAGGAAATAATTTGTGGATTAAAAGTACAAATGAAGCTAGATTATATTATTAATGTTTGTTGGTTTGTTTTAGAGCAAAACACCTTGGGCTATCTGTTGTGTTCACCGCGGGAATCAAACCCCTTAGCGTTGTAAGTCCTTAAATTTCTCGATGTTTCACTCTGGGACACATTATTAATGGCTATTAAGTTTATTAATAATTTGCATTGAGTTTCAAGTAGTAAGCTATTAGTTGATTGAGTTTATTAACTAGTTAGTTAGCTCAATGCTGTGATTATTGATCGTGTGTTTCGAGGAACTAATAAGATACTCGCCGAACGTTTTGTACAGCGACAGAATTAGCAAATAAGTGAAACTGTTACATTTGTTTCTGTGATTAACTAAGACCTATCAGTGCACATTTGTACAGCTAACTTGTAAAACCTGAAGTTCACAAAGTAAAAGTATTGTGTTGTGATTAAGCATACTGGACTTTGCATTTTTCTTTTTACCAAAGAATCCACTCAACAATAGAAAATATTACAATACTGGTGTCAGGAGTATGCAATATTTGGTACAAATAAAGTCAACACGGAACTTCAAGATAATGATATCTACTCAAAGCGAGATTGCAAATTTAACGGACAAAATAAAACATTAGAAAAAAGTTCCAAAAGAAAGACACAAAAAGTTGAAAGGTTAAGAAAAAAGAAAATGGAATTTAAGAGAGAGATTATAAAAACGAGGCATGATACTTATAAAAAAATTATGAGCAAAACTCAGTTTGATTGAAGACAAGATCGAGAAACTAAAAGAAAGAATTGCAGTAAAAAACGAATTGCAAAAGGATATCAAGGAGGTACAGAAAGACTATAACAACAACAACGATGTACAAACGATGTTACTTCTGTTACCACCTATATGACCAAATAGTTTAAAATCATTCATAATTAAAGTGGCTGATGAATTGTCACAGTCCAGAAGGCCAGATAGAAAAGAAGCTTCAGAAACATTGCACATCATCCTAGATGAGACCATGGAAATGATAAGCATTATAACGAAGGCTGTGTATTAACAAAGAATGTAAACACTATTGAAAGAGGGAATCACAGGAAACAGAGACAACTAACATAAAGTGCAACATAGCAGAATTTAAGGTGACACTTCCATCGATGACAAGGAATTAAGGTGGTTCAACACTCAAGTGACAAATGCTCAGGTAAAAGATATGAGCATGAAGTCAATTATTCAGTAGATCAGGAATGACACAGAACAAACCCTGTAGCAGATGGTAGCTCAATACAGCTCAAAGCTGAAGATGTATAAGATATAGTGGAATTCACTATGCCTACAAGAAGACGTTTTATGTGAAAAATGGGAAGATATGAATGAACAAAAATTATGGCTAATTGGCTCAACAGTCATAAGCAATCGATCAATTCCATAACTCTTCAGTTGCCTGGCAATTAAGGGTTAAGAAGACATGAAACATCATAAGAGAATGCTTCTACTAATCGGATGCTAGAAATCTTTAGAGAATTTGTGTAATTATGTTACCTGTGATGTGAATAAAATGATCTATGAAGAAAATAACATGGACGATAATAACAGCAGTACTGTGTTGAAACACCACTTAAGAAAGTTTCCGCCAATGTACTTAGATCTCTACAACAGGACAACATTGGAAATAAATACATCTTGGTGGTGATGGATTATTTCACAAAATGACAGAAGCATAATGCTATTCCTAATCAGGAAGCAGAAACTCGATCAAGGAAACATGTCAGTTATTGAGATCATCCATTCTCACTCATGACTTGAGTGGTACCTGAAGCTACAGTCAACATACCAGTATCACTGAAGTTTGTCAAAGAACTGAAAGTACCATTGGGCCTTCCGTAATCACACCTTCAGAACCATCACTAGGCATTCTTATAATGAGACTAAGTAAATCCATTGATGCCATACATGAATTTCCCTGAGAAAGATTTAAATCAACTAGTGATAACATGTAAATGATGACGAGACTAGATTTCATTGTGGTGACATGGTATGGCTGTGCAGCCCATACTACAATAGAGGACGATCTCCAAAGTTAAGTAGACGTTAAGAAGAACATTATGCTATATTAAAAAGAATCAATAATGTGACTTACAGACTCTGGAAGGACAGATGGTTCAAACCTAAGGTCATATTTGGAAGTACATCGATTGTAGAATGATCGACTGCTGAGCTTCGAAGAAGGCTTTGTTAAAGTTAAATTGACCTTTTGAAGAGCCAGATATTCCTGTCGATATCACTTTCAATGTATCACCAAGGCTAAAACCATCAGTTGATTCCATCGGCTATCTTCTTGAACAGCATTTTCCCAGTGATGAGATGGCAAATTATCATAAATGACAAAGGTTATCCGATCTCCTTACCATAAACTACAGAAACGAAAACCACCAAAACGTTTAGTGGCAAGACAGCTTACTGAGTAACAAAATAATATTTTGTTTTGTTCATCAAAATCCTGGGTGTACATTATTCCACATTTTTAAGTAATGGTTGTAATATTTATATTTATTAATCATAATGTTGTCAATTTTTAATATGTCATTGTTGTCTTTGTGTAAGAGGAATATTCAAGGTATTTCCTAATTTATGGAGAGGGCAGAGTTTTAGGCTATGTTTTTTTAATTTAGATATTTGTTTTGTTGTTTAGGCAGAGAGAAGTTCGATTTCGCTCGGAAACGTCTGGATATGTTATGAAACAATTGAGCAGTAAACAACGCGAGTTAGGTTAGATTATTATTGATTATTTTGTTTAATGTAAGTTATATTGAGTCTGAATTATTAAGATAATATTTGATTGGCATTGCTAGTGAGTTAGTTATTTCAGTACAGCGATTACTGAGTGTGTATTTCGACGAAGTTATAAAAATAAGCTTTTCGTTTTGTAGAGTGAGACTTAGATGCAGACCTATGTGAACATTGGAATAACTAACTTGTAGAACTTTGAGTTCAAGAAATAAAACGTTTTCATTATCATTAAATATACTGGACTTTGTATTATTTTCTTTTACTGAGCAACCCAAAAGAACTCGTCCAACGATAGAAACTGTTACAATGACAGCAAGTCAAAGGAAACGAGGTAATTTAGGCTACGTTTATACTTTTGCTGAGCGAAGTTTTTCGATGAAGTTTCAACATAGTAAAATTAAGCTGGCTTACTTTATTCTTTTTCATGGTTGAATTTTACACCTTAAACAGGGAAAGTTATCTGACGATAAAAAGTAATTAAACTGAATAACTTAAGAGGCTCAGGAAGTTTTCTGTTTCACTTTTGAAGCTATTATTATAAGCGAGTTAACTTACTTTTCCACCGAAGAGCAGATCCACTGTAGCTTTCGTATTTCATTTGGACAAAGTTTTTGAACCTCACACAAACTTATCATCGTAAGGTGACTAAATTGTTTGCAAATATTATGTAAGATAGAAAAAAAAATAGCTCAGCTGAGAAAATATAACTTTACTTGGTCCAGATGTAAATATATTTTCTTTGTCAAGAAAGTCGTACAGTGACGAAGCATCCAAATACATTACAATATTCCATTGTTTAGATTTGTAACGAATTTGTTATTATACATTTATTTTAATATCGACGTTTGTTTAGATTAAATTTATATTTAAAAACATACATAGCTTATACTGTCAAATATGTATTGCGAAAATCCCGCCTATCGTCCAAAGTTGTAGAAGAGTCTCGAGAGTAAAAATCAACAATATATGTATGTATGTATGTAT
>NW_013665845.1:581850-592101 GCF_000517525.1 Limulus polyphemus | reverse complement strand
CTCATGGCCCGCTGAGAGGAAATTAGAAATACATTTGAACAAAATAGAAACAATTTGTATTATATATATATATATATATGTTAAAGATTTATTTTCTTTTCTTTTTTATCAGAAGTGGAATTGAAAAGAGAATCTGTAACATAGAGGTCTAATGTATTCTTTTGATTGGCCGTACCCTCTGCTGTAAACTACAGTTTTGCGTATTTAAGGCTTGAGTCAGCAAACCAAAGAAATAACATTAGGCCTCTTATAATGGAGAAGTGAATGTAATAATATGGGGTTTTGAGTTCGTTTTATTTCTCCATATAGTACCCTAAATTAATTTAGGTATGTGAGTAATGATATGACATTTCGTCGAATCCATTATTCGCTATTATACAGCGGACCAACTGTTTAATGATTGTATATATATATATATGTTAAAGATTTATTCTTCACCAGAGGTTATATTGGAAAGAGAACCAATATAGACTTTGTGACTTTAATACTATGATATTGCCAATCACTGTTTCTTAACCTCGGTTGTCATTGTGTGATGTATGTCAGTTTTGAGAAGTCATAGGCTAGTGATCTAAATATATAATGAAAACTCATTTTCTATTATTCTCAAATGTGTAAGGAAGTATAACTTGAAGTTCAACAAACTTGCGTAGCGTTCGGAACAAAGTGATGAAATTAGTTTGATGATATGTTGCTGAAAGAAGAAAAAAATTGTAAACAACTTCCATCAAAGTTACAATCCTCATCTTTTTTAAAGCTTGTTTTATCATTTTTTACTTCACTTGAAATGTGATGTTGCAGTATGATAGGTAAGGAATTACTAGGCATAGTGAGATCATTTTGACACTCCACCGTATTAGATTCTTTTTTGCTGACAATACCGCTGTTTGTTAGGCCTTCTTGTGATTAATTAGACGTTACCGGCCTATTTAACTGCTTTAACGGACAAAGAAAATCACTGATAACAATTGCAAGCAATATCTCTACACACTATACATACATATGTGTGTGTGTATATATATATATAAGTGAATATGAAAAAAGGTTTGAATCTTATTACTTATCCTCCATGAAAACACTTTCTTATAATTTTGGTCTCGTAACACACAAAAATGCTATTTCTATTGTACGCCGGAGGTCGGGTACATGATGTATTTTTAGAATCATAATAAATATATATTTTTCAGTGTTGTGGAATAAAATCTTTATTGAAAAGTTTTACAGGAATATAGGAAGAGATAAACATCATTAACTGAAATTCACAACAAAGGTAAGCATTTTTAATTATATCTTAAAAGGATATTACATTTCAATCTTTTCGACTTTAAAAAAAATAAATATGTAGACTAATCTACCCAGGGTTACTGTTAAGGGGTGGAACTACACGAAATTAGTATAACTCAGGTGGCACTTGATAAATCGAATGATTAACATTTACTTTTTACATTATTTTTACATTATCCACATTTAATTTTCAATATTTTAGAGATTATCTGGCTGAATAATTCACAAAAATAAAATAGTAGCATCAATGCTGTATATTCTTGAAATTCCTGTGTAAATATAGGGTTAGTGTGTGAGTAAAATATATTTCAAAACACTATACATATTTAATACACCGTTTGAAACTTAACACTCGTTTCGAAGATTATTGATGAATCATATATATAAACTATTTAGTACATTGTTTGAAAACTGATGTTCATAGTCACTTTTATTGGTGAATCGTATATAAACTATTTATTACAGTGGTGAGTGTTTGAAACAAACACTCGTAACCGGGAATGTTGGTGAATTGTATATAAACTATTTAATACAGTGTTTGAAATTAACACGCGTAACCAGGAATATTGGTTGATCGTACATAAAGTGTTTAATACATTGTTTGAAACAGACACTCGTAACCAGGAATATTGGTTAATCGAATATAAACTATTTAATACATTGTTTGTAACTGACATTAGTAACCAAGAATGTTGGTGAATCGAAAATATAAACTATATGATACGGTGTTTGAAACTAGCATTCCTAACGATAAATATTGATGAATCGTATACACACTATTTAAAATTCTTTATTTTTTGTTTATTTATTTACGGATAAACAAGTAAATATGTTTAAAAAAATTGATCTTATTTTTAAGCACTAGGTTTCTCTAGATTTACATAAAATATCAGCTAGCAACATGGAAATATGACATAAATTCGTTTATATAGTGTTAGCCAAAAAGAAAATAACAACAACAACAACCGTTAGAAAGAAATGTGTAAACTGGTTACTCGTCACTACATGTTATCTATAATACTAGCCACACCATAAATCTTTTGTCAAGACATACATGGAATCTATAAAGAAGAATCAATGAGCCATTTTCAATATTCCTATGCTTGTGAAAGCAATCTTTATTTTCTACCTATTGTTTTTCAGTAAAGTACCGTGATTTGAGAAGAATAATTAGAAATTAATCTTATTAATATAACACACTTATCGAAATTCTAGTTCCTTCGGTAAATAAAGAAGAAATTGAAGCAATTGCTGTTCTTTTGATAAGTTTTCTTTTGGTGTAACAAATTTGAATGTAACAGCGTTGAGCCAATGGATGCGCGACGATTCGTTGCCAGGGTTGACATGTGTTTAAATCCTCGACTGATACCACAGGTCACTCATTTTTGAGTCTTTAATAAAAGCATTTCCAGAAGGGAGTTTAACACTAAAAAAAAAGAAAAAACAACAACAGCGAACTTAGACAATATAAAAAAATATGTTTGTTTATTTGTTGTTATTCTCAAAGTTACACAGATTACGAAACCCCATTTTTAGAGTTGCAAGCCTTCAGATTTATAAGTAAGACTTCAGAAAATAAATGAAGTAATAAAAATACCATGTATGGCAAGAATTAAATCGTTCTGCAGAACACAAATAAAGCTCCCCAGTGGCACAGCGGTATGTCTGCGGACTTACAACGCTAGAAACCGAGTTTCGATACCCGTGGTGGGCAAAGCACAGATAGCTCATTGTGTAGCTTTGTGCATAACTACAAACAAACACAAATAAATAACATAAACACATTGTTATTGACTAGTGAAAATACCTTCTTTAGAGAAAACAATGATGGACGACAATAATTGAACTCTTACATACTTGCAAAATGTCATCTTTAACATTGTTTTTCTTGAAAATATAGAATAAACACTGAAAAAATATATAATAAAAATATTTTAATTTTTTTTCTGTCGAAACATTATCCATGGAGCAACAGTTACGAAGTTTCGCAAACAAAGATATTTAAATGTTCGCTCACTTTATCCATTAACAACCGAGAGAAATTTACATAGTAAACACTTTAGTGCCTTGTTCAAAGTTAGAAACTTAAAAATATCAAAAAAGAAGGGAACTACTGAGTAATGAACTACAGCAGTTTGCAGGACATTTGAGAGTCAAAATCAAAACTATGACTGAAAAAAGTAGCAACTTAGTTCGAGATATTTTGCTTTAATCAACCAACTTACCAGTAAGATAGAGCAAGTATTAAGTTAAAAGAACTTAAGATACACACAACAAGTAAATTAAAACAAGTAAAAATGAGTTAGAAAAGAAATACAAATCACTTGAAAGAGATGTATTTGCAAGAAAATACTGAAAGTGATATAGATTTGGTATCAAAATAAAGATATCAGGTGAGGCAGATCATTTCATCAGTATGCAGACGCCTTAGATCTTAAATTGAAAGATATACTTAGATTTAATTTAGAAGAGCTTAAAGGTTTTCAACTGAAATAATTTTTAGGGGAAATTGGTCAACTGATTCATTTCCTTTGTTCGCTTACTTCACAACGGTTGATTATTGACGGATTTATCTTGCTCATCGGCAGACAAAGTTACTTAAGCGGAAGAAATACTAAGTGAAAATAAACATTTTAGTACTGGAAGCGAAAGTTGAGGATATATCGCTATGCTAACCATCTGACTACTGTGTTAACCGTAGAAAAAAAGTGCCTGTTAGGAAACAATTATCAACAGCACTTCACTTATGTTTATAAAGTCACTGAGATACCTGAAACAATTATTACATTTGCTGAACAATTTCATATTTTGATGCATTGTTTGTTTTTTTTTGCATTTATTGGAGAAATTGAGTAACGTTAAGTTTTGGGTTAAACTAAGAAATACAAAACTTTTATTGACAGTGTAGAAAAAAGGCGTATATTCAAACTATGGAAAACATGCAAATGATGAAAGGTTCTGTTATAACGAGAAGCTAGAGCAAAGAAGAATGACAAGTAAGTTAGGTCTAGTTTTATTGAGAAAAGTATATATTGTGCAGGTAAAAGCCAGCAAAATGAGGATTTGCCTTGAGAAGATAAGTTCCACGTAACTCTTGAACTTAGAAAATTCGTAACAAAGATAAACTGAACGTCTTTTATGTCAAGAACAATAAATATCTCTGCACGTGATTTTGAAATAACAGGACAAACACTCTTATCACGTTCTATGAGAACGAACGTGTTTGTATGTATATTGGAAGGGCCAGTTAGTTACTCTTCCTGAGCATTATCTCAAAGTTGGTGAAATGTAAAACAGCAGTCAGAAGATGGAACTCAGACGAAATTAGGGAAAGATGCTATAAGAAGTATATTCATCAATCATTATTGTTTTCATATTTTGAAACTAGGAATTCACGGTAAATACAGATGGAAGTATTGTTTGTTTGCTTTTGGAATTAAGCACAAAGCTACACAATGGGCTATCTGTGTTCTGCCAACCACAGGTATCGAAACCCGGTTTCTAGCGTTGTAAGTCCGCAGACATACCGCTGTGCCACTGGGGGGTCAGATGGAAGTAAGCTCTTTTCTGTGTAAAGCGACAAAAAGAAAATGGAATAACGCTTGTTGAGACGCTAAAGAAGACCTATGCAATTTCTTTACGCAGTTTTGGACGATCTTTTAAATTTTTATTTGACTTAGCAACAACTGCTAATTTAGCTAGCTAACCTTGTGAGTTAGTTACATAAAATGCTTTAAATGGTTGACTTTACACTTTAAACTAACAACTTTAAAAATTGCAGGTCGAAATTCACCCAGTTTATATTCTACCAGTATTATAACATAACTTGCGGAGAACAAGGGACCACTTAATTTTTCAAGGCTGTCCTTACACGTCTACCCTTGAGGAAGAATAAAAATTGAAATCCATCCTTTACTTTTCGGGAAATCATCGATTCCCTTTTTAAACTCATGTAAATTGTTGGCCTCAACGGTTGCTATCGGCAACTCATGGAATATGAGTTACCTTTTATACAAATAAAACTGTCCTACTTCAAGCATAACTAGTCTTTCCAAATCTTACACTTCTGTCTTCTCGTTCTCTTGTTTTCTGAAAACAGAACAAAAAAAACCGTATTTGATCACTAAACCTTTAACGAAATAAACATAAATAAAAGCTTACGAATCAGAGATTTGTTGAATGCCTAAATTTTATATTACAGTGTTACTACTCTCCCATAGCTTAGAGATAAGTTTGAGGACTTATAACGCTAAAAATCAGGGATCAGCAGTGAGCACACACAAATAACCTATTGTGTCGTTTTGTGCTTAAAAACGAAAACAAATTACATTAGGTTATTTACAGTTTAGCTTACTTACTGTTAAATATTTTCTGTTCTAATAACAAGAGCAACTCTTTTAGCCAATTGGGGATATTTTTGTTTTGTACAAGCCTTTTTTACCATTCATAGCGAAATTCAGTTTCATCGACAGTACTTTTTACAACGATGAAATTGGTTATCTTACACATAAAGAACATTATCGTAAATATGAGGCACTACATTCGAAATGATAGTGATGAGTTTATCCATGATTGATTTTACACAACACAGTAAAAAACATCCTGACAGCAAAATTCTATCATAGTGGAACGTACGCTTCGCCTAACTACTACACCCAGATCAGCACCTATTCCAATGGAATCCACTATTTGCACAATTACATTCGTGAAATAATTTAATAATATGGAAGGAACTAAGCGTACTAGTTGCCTATCTAAGCAGGATTTTATCGAAATTTAACACATTTTTTTGCCCAAATAACATTTATCTGTAAGAATAGCTTCCCTGTGGTTAAGCTGTACGTCTGAAGGCTTATAACGCTAAAAACCAGGCTTCGATACCTGTAGTGGTCACAGCACAGATAGCTAAAAACTGTAAGAAAATATACTGGGATCGAATACGTAACTACTCTCTTCAGGTTAGCTTCATTCACGAAGGAAAACATTCTTATAATCTTCAACCCAGTAACAACAACAACAGATCACACTTTTTACACAGATAATATCTCCATACTAATCTTTTCATCCTGCATCCATCTAAATATTTACCTTGATAATATTTTCCAACATCCAATCCAATGGAATACATTATTAATTTTTCCAGATCTGCATCTATCCCAACGGAACACATTTCTAATCTCCATAGACCTGCATCCAATCCATGGAATATACTACTAGTATCTTCAGATCTACATTCTATCCAATAGAACACACTACTAATCTCTCCAGACTTGCATCCAATCCAATGGAACACACTACTAATCTCTCCAGATCTGCATCGAATCCAATGAACTACACTACTAATCTCTCCATTACTAATAACGCTAGACCTGTCTGTCACACTGTAATAAACTATGAATTTGTTCAGGCAGGACACATCACAATGAATTATGAAACTGCCAGACCAATAACTATTATTGGAAGTATAATGTTTTTAGTATCTTAAGATCTAATTTACGTTTTTTCACTAATTTATATTTTTGTTTTAAAAATATACTTATTTTACATGATTATATATCACTGATCATTACAACTTATTTTAAATTATATCTCCACTCTCTCGTATATAACCATTTAGTACATGTACTTGTGTTAATGTAAGGGAATTAATGTTGAATACCATTTCAGTTTGTCGTTTTATATGTTAATTTTCGATCAGATTGCGTGAATTATCTTGCATTAGCAAATTACTAAATTCTTTTTCACCAATCTTTTGTCTTCATTATTCCATATGACTTCTGCTGGTAATATGATATTATACGCTATTGTCGATCAAACGATTGAGTTTCTTGTCATAATACATCACAAACACTTGCATTAAAAGAGCGAACTATTTAAATGATAAATAAAGGAAAGAGCATGATTAGGAAGGACTAGAATTATGTTGATTTATTCAGCGAGTTAAACATGATGCACGAGATTATTATATTTTTTAAATATCTTTACGTACAGTTTAAACATTAGAGTTTGTTAAGGTTTGATTCATTGGCTTTAGTGTTTGTTCTGTGAGGAAAGTGTAGTGAAAAATATTAGTGTTATGTTTTAATAACTGTTTGAAGTCTTGGAAAAGTAACGTAAACAAACCTCATTCATTATGTTCTTTACGTATTCTTGTAAAATAGATTAATTTCTGCCCGAGGAAACTTACAATGAAGATATCTATACTTTGGAAATAAAATAACTTTACAATGATTATTCTTCGTTTGTATTTTAGACTCACGGAGAATAATTATAGAAAGCTTACTTCAGACATTCTTTTTCCCCCCTTTCCACGTAACTTAACTTAATATTTTCTATCTCTTAATACACAAATTCATATTCACTGGTTAATTCATATGCTTAATAAATAAGTATTTTTATGAAGTTGTTTTCTTAATATGTAATAGTATAATGTGTGTTTTCTGTAATAGTAAAGCCTCATCGGGCTATCTGCTGTGTTCACCGAGGGGAGTCGAAACCCTGATTTTAGGGTTGTAAATCCGAAGACTTACCACTGTCCAGTGGAAATAGTTTAAAATAAAGTATGTTAATTAATATACTCAAACAGGGCTTGAATGAACAAAATAGTGAAATTCACTTATTTCTAAAGTTAAGAGAATCTTCGTCTCAGCAGTAATTTGTGAAGGGCTTACTTAGCTGATTCTCAAACTAAAGGAATTTCTAGTATATTAAACGTGAAATCGGGTCAGAAATGATTTTATAGGCTATTATTTTTACCCATTACATACAGAAGTTTAAAGAGCAAACGACTAGAGAGTGTAAAAAGTAATTTATCGTCCATTTGTAATAACTATTTTATTTTTAACATGGTTTACAATTGGTTTTTAAATGGTAATTATTTGTAAACATTTCATTGTTGTAGCTTTAGTTGTTCTGTTATTAGTCGAATGTTTCGGAACCAAAATGGATATTAGCAAACATAAGTCCAAACTGCTAAACTAAATAAATTAACAATAGAAAGAAAGCACGCTTATAGCATTCAGTACCATAAAAATTCGAAATAGATCAAACATGTATATAATTTTTTCACACCAAGCTGTGAGGGACGTGTTACTATATTCGTCGCATTTTGCGTTATTTCTGTAAACGAAGAACTCTAAAAGCTTTTTTTCACTTTCCTTGAATTAGCATTCATACCAGTCTCTATCTTTCAAGTTTTCAGAGCTCTGTACCGTGTCTGCGTCAAGTTTTCAGAGGCTTATACCGTGTCTCGACTACTTAGCTACTCCAAAATAGATTTTATTGTTTCGTTTGAAGCCAGGAAAATAGAGAACTACAGATCAACAAAGCTCGCTGTGGGAATGAAACGATTTTAATGGATATTAGCAAGTGCTTTTCAAAATGGATAGAACTAACGATTAAATCTCTAGTAATTTTTCCTAGAACAATACCAACATGAGGTTAGATAACTAGATAATATAGTTTATGTTTATTTATTGCAATAGAGACTTTTAAAACAAAGCCATATTTCCGTTCTTGTTAGTTCGTGATTACATGTAGAAACGAGTAAACAAAGAAAACAATCTCATCTAAAACTATTTTCAGATCATGGAGGACTAGCGATAGTTGGAATGTTCCTTGTTATATCCTTAAACTAAACAAAGCATTGCACCTAAAGTGTTTCCGGTGGTACAGCAGTAAGCCTACAGACTTACAACACTAAAATATGGGGTTTAAAACAAACAAAGAAACAAGAACCTAAAGTTACACAGAGCTTCCTCATTTAGATCAAGGAGACCTGGTAATAGCTAGAGTGTTAGTTAAACTACAGCCTTAAATTACACCAATTTGCGCACCTAAGGGTATATAGAACTTCGTTCAGATCAAGGAGGACTGGCGATAATTGGAATGTTCCTTGTTACAGCAATAAATTAGCCAAATTTCGTACCTAAACTTACACAAAACTTCTTTCAGATCAAGTAGGACTGATTGGCAACACAAATATATATATATTGTTTTGGATATATATGATTATCCTTAGTTATTGGGCTCAGGATTCTTATATTTTCTGAAACATATTGATTCTAGTATAAACTTACAATAAAGTTTCGAGCTACATATTTAGGTAAGATTGTCTTATAGGTAGAGATAAACACTAAACTTTTATCAACAGTATAATTTGAGTTGCAAATATGATTATCATTGTATGCTACAAAGTGGAGGGCCATAATATTATCAACAGCCGCTATAAGCAAAGCAGAGTATCTCAGTTTCTATACAAGCTCCATTTGTTTCAATGTAGGTTTGTAACAAGTTACTAATGTCTTGTTGTCTCTACATTTCTTACTGTTTTCGGCATACCAAAAAAAAAAAAAAACGACAAAAACAAAACACGAAAAGGTCTATTAATGGGATATCATGGCAGCATAAAAATGAATACATATGTTCTGGCCAGTGTACAAAGTAAACTTAACATTCGGATATAGTTTAAGTTCTTTTGTAGGCCATACTGCAAACACATCAGTTTTAAGAACCCTGTCTCTGAATACGTTATATAATTGACAGGATACTCTTAGACGTAGGGAAGAAATTTGTTTGTTTGTTTGTAATTAAGCACAAAACAACACAATGGGCTATCTGTGCTCTGCCTTCCACGGGTATAGAAACCCGATTTCTCGTGTTGTAAGTCCGCAGACATACCGCTGTGCCACTGAGGGACGGAAAAGAAATAAAATTTCTTAGTTGTATTACGACCGAAAATAGCACATTTTTGCACACCATTTCAAAAAAGAAAGAAAAAAAATGAAGACAATCAAGTGAATTGTTAATTCCTCCTAAATATACACCTGGAAAAAAGTTAAGCATCCCCAAATATTTTTCAGGATTGCTTATTGAAAATAAGGTTTAATTTTCATGATGTTGAGCAATGTTCATAATTTCAAACATAATTAAAAGGATGTGAGCGTTCAGGTGTGACATTTAAATCAG
>NW_013665845.1:574287-580850 GCF_000517525.1 Limulus polyphemus | reverse complement strand
GTAACATAATTATCTTGTCCTACTCATTCGAGGAATCTAAAAAAAAATAAACTAAGCCCAATCCATGTATCTCGCTCATAACGTCGAAAATGCAAAAGTAATTTACTTAACATAAACTCAGAATTCTAAAGCCCTAACAACTTTAAAAGACTCTCAGTTCTCTGTGAGTACTTTTGAAATTTGATTTTTGGAAACTGCGGTGCTTGTTACTTCAAGTAGCCCAATTCCTTGAACAAGCAGCAAAGTTCTAATACAGAGAAATTTCGAAGCAAATAAACAAATACCTAAAACAGAAACTTAGAAATATAATTTTTTTAAATTGGATGTAAACTTAGAATGTATAATATATATTTTAAATTCCATAGCACATGTAATGAGTTTCTTAATTTTCAACTGACAGAAGAGGCAGTTAGCTGCGGCACATGCCACTAACTTTTTCTTGGGCTACTCTTGCCTGATCGAATAGTAAGATTTGACCGTCATTTTTATAACTCATTCACAGGACACGAACCATGACACCACAGATTCACAATCTGGGTACGCTAGCCACTAGGCTACATCAGACCTAATGATTCTTTGAGAAACGATATGCCTCCCGATGGATCAGCGGTAAGTCTGACGGCTTACAACACTAAAATTCGGGTTTTGATACCCGCGGTTGGCAACTCGCAAGCAGTCAATAGTAAAATTATGTTTAATTATTTACTATACTGTATAAGTAATTATAAATAAACATCTTTACAAAGGACACCAGAAAATAATGGCCATTTTGTACACCTCTACCTTTCATCAGAAAAATACGTAGCATTTTTGCTTTTTTCGTTACAATTTTGATAAAAACAAAAGATTGAAATATCACCAACAGAAATGTACGAATAATAGTACCTATCGCTCTATACTTCTGCCACAATTA
This sequence comes from Limulus polyphemus, assembly GCF_000517525.1. NCBI lineage: Eukaryota > Metazoa > Arthropoda > Merostomata > Xiphosura > Limulidae > Limulus > Limulus polyphemus. Next base: position 579,937 of record NW_013665845.1, on the reverse strand, counting down.
CAGAAATGTGGAACAAATAATTACATTGAAATACAACAAATATATTACAAACATAGAAATTTGCTACAACTAAATGTTTACCTTATGACAATTAAAAAAAAGATGCATAAAATATCTAATTATACCCCCTACGCTGTCAGAACCAGTGAGAGATTAAAACGTATTTTATAATTTGTGATTTGTAGTTAACTAGTGATTCAGCGTACTCACAGCTCAAGTCCTCTCCGAGTTACAACATTCATACATTGGCCGTATTTTTGGCTAACTTTCAGTGAGGGTCGAACGTGTATATCATTATGGTTCCGTGGTTCGCATCTGCCTAAAAATAAAATAAAAAATCGCGTTCTGCGATTTGGGGCCGAAGCTGCATTACATCAGTGATAGTGAAATCCTATTATTTGATTAGACGAGTCCAACAGTTGCCTGTGGGTGCTGTTGACTAGTTCCCTACCCTCTGGTTTATTACGTCAAAAGTAGGGACGGCTAGCAGAGGTATCCCTTTTATATCTTTGCGAGTATGTTCAAAGGAAACAAACGCAGATTGTATCAAAACCATTTTCTAAATATAAAAACAAATAGCTAATGTTACCCTAAGGAATGATGTCCATTCTAAGTAAAATTGAATAAAACTTGGTCAGTATTTAACTCACTTTAAACACAATTTATTAAGCCTGAAAATATTCTTTTACTTCCATCTTTTTTCGCAAATTTTTAAAATACATTTTATTTCTTATTTCCAATGATTTCAACTAGTGTGGTTTTCTTTTGATCTCGTGCGTGTACTTAATGGTTAAATAATTTAGCAACATATTTTGGCTATATTTTCAATAATTTTGGAAAGTATTGACAACGAAGGAGTTGGTCTATAACTTACCCTAATTATTCCCACCTCCTTTATATATATTGAAACGATGTGTTTTAGTTCTTTTGGATAAATGAAAAATGAAAAGGATATATTATAAATAGGTAGCAATGGATCTAGAATATAAATCTGACACTTTAGAACAATACTGATATCACGTCTTAACATGGATATTTTCCTTTTTGTCAGTACATAATTATTATCTTCTTTATTACATGTACGAAATAAGTACATAGAATTTATGTTCTTTTTAGATCAAACATCTTTGTAATTTCATTATTATTTTCCTATGTAATTTTTTCAAAACAGTTATTAAAAATCATTTGCTAAATTCCTACAAACCTTTTCTTCGTTCTGTATGCTACCGAAGCATCTAGTATTATCATTTTCCTACTTATTTTATCAATAAACATATTCGAAAAATTCTAGTATGTTTTTATATTTCCTCATTTTCGAAAATCATTTTTTAAATGTTCCCCGTGGTGGCAGAGCACAGATATCCCTTTCTCTAGCTTTGTGCTTAACTACAAAACAAACAATTGAAATGTTCATTCTTAACTTGTATTCCTGTAGATCTTAAACTTATCTTCATAATATTGGTTACATGGATTTTTTTATGTTTTTGTATAATTTATCTATATTTTTTATTAAATTTCATATTTCATGTAACACGTTTTTAAAATATAGTCCTTTATATGTAGAAAAAAATTTTGTTTCATTATTTATTTTTCTGAAAAACTTAATATACAGTATTAACACCTTTGTGTATTATAACTCCTTCCCTTCGACTCATCCACTGTTCAGCGGTAAGCTTACAGCCTCACAACCCTAAAATATGGAGTTTGATTCCCCGCAGTAGACAGAATGCAATTAGCCCATTGATAATTTTGCACTAAGAAAACAAGTTTTCCATTGAACTTCTTCATCTGTGATGTTATTTAATTTCACCCAAAGTTTGATAATGTTTTTTTTATTATAAAATATATCCTTACCAACAACATAATTGTTATTTGCTGAAATGTGATCATTACCCTTAGAGAAGAAGGAACGTTATCCGTAAGAAGTTTCATAAAATGCTGATATGGAATGTTTTCACTTGAATTTCTTATATATACACATATGTGTGTGATCTACACAAGATCTACCTATTTGTAGTTGCATGTCTACTAATTACAACATTTGAATTTAGGTTGGCATCGGTTAATACAATCGGTTTTGTACATATAGCAATTATAATTATATAATTTCTTTACTGCACTTGGTAAATTTTTAACCACCGAACGAGGTGACCCCGGTGGCTCCGCGGTAAGCCTAAGGGCTTATACTGTTACGTGTACCTTTGTGCTTAATAATAAACAAACCTAACGAAGCTTTTTCCTTCACCATTTCATCTAAAACTACTGTATGATCACTATTTGCAGCATTTACATTCGACAGTATTAGAGAGTTCAAAACAATGTGATTATGTAGAAACTCTCCTTTTGTAAACCCTGATGGGCATTCGAGAATATGATATCCAATTGGCCACAACTCTGAATGACCAACACATTCTTAAGATTGCCGCAGCACTTCTGTCGGTATTTATAATGAGAATGACAATCTTAACCATTTCGTTTTATCAATAATACAGCCTTACATGATTAGTTGGTTTCACTCTTTCTCTGTATTACCAGGACGATGTCTGATGATATGGATAGACGCTTCCAACTAGTGTCATACATTCAGTTCTTAGACGTTACCGTAAGGCTATCTAAGAAAACTTTAATTGGGTTAAGCTCTCACTTTACAGAAGTTGTCTTGTATATAATGTGTGACAAACTTAAAATAATTTTTGTAACAAGTTACATCTTTTTATTTCCTTTAAAAACTGTGACTTGTATTAAAATGAACTTAATTAGTAAGTAAACTCAAACCGAAACTATAAGTTTCAAAGCAGTTGGAGCTGTACTTGAACAGTAACTGAAGTGCTGCCGTTGTTGATAACTCATCACTGAATTTTTCAACAACTTGTACTTTACAAGTTGCCTAATGTTACAGAAAGTTTAGAAAATCACTTAACTGTGGAAATAAACGTTAACCATTTCACTAGTTCTTTAGAATATTTAGTTATCTGAGTAAACAATTTAGTGAAATGGCTACTTGTCCAAACAAGTAAAAGCTTTAATCAATTGACCAAATACCTGATTAAAAGTATGACTGTAGCGTGTATACTGGTATCAGATCATTTTTATAGTCTACACCTAAGCATTTAAGAAGGTTCATATCATTTCAAATGTTTAGGTTATTGAGTGACACTTGATTAATCATTTGATGACTTCAGTATTAGGTGTCTCCGTACATTATGTACTATATTTCACCATCAAACGCAACTGGTACTTTTATCTAAATAACATTTCTTGCAAGTGGATAACATCGATCGATATATTATAATGTGTTGAGAAGTCTTGTTATGAAATGAATCAACTTTATAACTAAACTCTATTATAGGATTGTTACAGTTAAGTATTGTCTAGGATACTATCCGTGATCTTTAGTCTTATTAATATAATCATTACAATACAAATCGAGAGGACACCTTAAAATACACACGTAGTGATAGAGTTAATGTCACAATGTGACCTTAATTGTAGTCCTTAATTTTTTAAAATGAAAAGTATAGACTTTAAGAGTATTTATGAAACATGCATAAAAATGTTAGAGATTGAACCAGAAATTCTCTGTTGCAATATATTCCAGTTTTGACGAAATATTTTATAGTTTCAGATTATAACCTACAATCATTAATCTGAAAGGCATTGTTTCCTAACTGATTTTTATGCAACGATTGTAGCCCATCAAGCCATGTCGTCAATACAGAGTTTATTATTATCGATTACAAGGTCCTTACATCTAGTCATAGTTAGTCTGAAGTCAAAATCATTTACCCAGTAACACTTCTCACACACGTAGCGAATGTATGCCGTTTCTAGAGTTATCGCGTTAATTACACAAATAATTTTCAAAATAACATCTGATTATATTTTTTAATTTACATAAATATATTTAAATTACAGAATATGAAAGTAAAAATGCTCTCATTCAGATTTACAATTAGAGCCTCGTATACTTAAATAGTTGTCATCTCTATATCTAGAAGGATGGAGTAACACTACATATAATACCAAACTTTTGGCTAAATCTCGGGTATTTCCACAAATGTTTCAAATGCTGGAATGTCACTATTATTATGTTTCTGAACAGATCTAAACTTTCTTAAGTAACATTAAAAACATCAGCTGTTTCAGATAAAGAAAAATAAGCAGTCATGAAATAATGAAATTGTTGTTCTCAGTCCTGATATACTTATTCCTCTTCTTGGTGAAAAGGAAAACATTTAATAAATAAAGGAGAACCGATACAAAACCTAATTCTTCTGGTAGAGATTAACCTGAATTTGGGTTTAATAACTGTAGCACCACAACCATTACCTATTAATTGTTTTTTGATGATGTCCATGGTGTACTGCTCTGTTTTGATAACGTCCATGGTGAACTGCTCTACACTGACACTAGGCTAAAGCTGATGACTTAATGTCTAGAGACAGGTGGAAAATTTAAAAAGAATAAATGATGTAGTCGTCTAATTTGCTGCCTCTGTTTTATATATTCCCCTGACAGCTGGAGCACAAATCCTACTCTGGGTGGAATCATATTTTAATTTATTTTGACACGACAATCAAAATAGAAAGTAGTGATATTTCATGAAAACATTTTGCATATACAAAAAAGGCAAGTTAAATAAATAGCAACCAATTTAAAGATTTAAGATAAAAGTGGATAAATTAAATAATAGAAAAATGAGTAAACTTGGCCCTCTCTTTGTATTCATGTTGCTGCTTAATCTATTCACAGCACCTTCAGTCAACAACTTTAGGGAATTCAGGATAAAGTGATTATTGAAAAACTTTCCTTTTATAACCCCTGATGTGCATTCGAGTATATTTTTATCACAACTCCGAATGACTGCGAAAATGTTCTTAAGATCGCCACAGCACTTCTATTGACATTTAGAATGAGAAGGACAATCTTAATCACTTCTTATATAATAATATTAGGTTTATTTGTCTCACCCTTTTGAGCCTAAGAAAGTGGTATTTTCAAATACATGTGGATAAATAAAATATAATATTTTGCAAACTTGTTGCCTCAACATGTTTCATAATGAAATACGAATAACTATAACATATTAACAATACAATCACTCTATAGTTCCAATCATCAAATATTCAATTGTTAGTATATTTACAATACAAGCAATGTGTGTTCATTTCATTATCTTATCCTTCATTGTATTTCACAGACTTCTAAAGTTTTCTAGATACTCTCCATCTTCACCAAGTATTATCTTCTATTAACACCCCCAGTTATTCCTGGTTTACATTTAAGCTGTATACACCCTTTACATTGATTTGTTTGTTTGTTTTTTGAATTTCGCGCAAAGCTACACGAGGGATATCTGCGCTAGCCGTCCCTAATTTAGCAGTGTAAGACTAGAGGGAAGGCAGCTAGTCATCACCACCCACCGCCAACTCTTGGGCTACTCTTTTACCAACGAATATTGGGATTGACCGTCACATCATAACGCCCCAACGGCTGAAAGGGCGAGCATGTTTGGTGTGACTGGTATTTATATAATTAGTAGCTCCACTAGTAACACTGGTAAGTACATCAGCCCTACACATGCCTATTCAGATTTGTGTAATGGACCATTGCAAAGACAATTTCCTTCGATATTTCACTAAATACTTAA